>NC_091981.1:78467658-78621212 GCF_044704955.1 Pristiophorus japonicus
CCATGCTCGTTATATCCTCAAAGAATTCCAGTAAATTAGTTAAACATGATTTCCCCTTCATGAATCCATGCTGCGTCTGCTTGATTGCACTATTCCCATCTAGATGTCCTGCTATTTCTTCATTAATGATAGTTTCAAACATTTTCCCCACTACAGATGTTAAACTAACCGGCCTATAGTTACCTGCCTTTTGTCTGCCCCCTTTTTTAAAACAGAGGCGTTACATTAGCTGCTTTCCAATCCGCTGGTACCTCCCCAGAGTCCAGAGAATTTTGGTAGATTATAACGAATGCATGTGCTATAACTTCCGCCATCTCTTTTAATACCCTGGGATGCATTTCATCAGGACCAGGGGAATTGTCTAACTTGAGTTCCATTAGCCTGTCCAGCACTACCCCCCTAGTGATAGTGATTGTCTCCAGGTCCTCCCTTCCCACATTCCTGTGACCAGCAATTCTGGCATGGTTTCTGTGTCTTCCACTGTGAAGACCGAAGCAAAATAATTGTTTAAGGTCTCAGCCATTTCCACATTTCCCATTATTAAATCCCCCTTCTCATCTTCTAAGGGACCAACATTTACTTTAGTCACTCTTTTCCATTTTATATATCTGTAAAAGCTTTTACTATCCGTTTTTATGTTTTGCGCAAGTTTACCTTCATAATCTATCTTTCCTTTCTTTATTGCTTTCTTAGTCATTCTTTGCTGTCGTTTAAAATTTTCCCAATCTTCTATTTTCCCACTAACCTTGGCCACCTTATACGCATTGGCTTTTAATTTGATACTCTCCTTAATTTCCCTGGTTATCCACGACTGGTTATCCCTTCTCTTACTGCCCTTCTTTTTCATTGGAATATATTTTTGTTGAGCACTATGAAAGAGCTCCTTAAAAGTCCTCCACTGTTCCTCAATTGTGCCACCGTTTAGTCTGTGTTTCCATTCTACTTTAGCCAACTCTGCCCTCATCCCACTGTAGTCCCCTTTGTTTAAGAATAGTATGCTCGTTTGAGACACTACTACCTCACCCTCAATCTGTATTACAAATTCAACCATACTGTGATCACTCATTCCGAGAGGATCTTTTACTAGGAGATCGTTTATTATTCCTGTCTCATTACACAGGACCAGATCTAAGATAGCTTGCTGCCTTGTAGGTTCTGTAACATACTGTTCTAAGAAACAATCCCGTATGCATTCTATGAATTCCTCCTCCAGGCTACCCCGTGCGATTTGATTTGACTAATCGATATGTAGGTTAAAATCCCCCATGATTACTGCCGTTCCTTTTTGACATGCCTCCATTATTCCCTTGATTATTGCCCGCCCCACCGTGAAGTTATTATTTGGGGGCCTATAAACTACGCCCACCAGTGACTTTTTCCCCTTACTATCTCTAATCTCCACCCACAATGATTCAACATTTTGTTCATTCGAGCCAATATCGTCTCTCACAACTGCCCTGATATCATCCTTTATTAACAGAGCTACCCCACCTCCTTTCCCTTCTTGTCTATCTTTCTGAATTGTCAGATACCCTTGTATGTTTAATTCCCAGTTTTGGCCACCCTGCAACCATGTTTCTGTAATGGCCACCAAATCATACCCATTTGTAATGATTTGTGCCGTCAACTCATTTACTTTATTTCGAATGCTGTGTGCGTTTAGGTAGAGTGTTTTAATACTAGTTTTTAATCCATGATTTTTAGTTTTGACCCCTCCTGCAGCCCCTATACATTCAGTGGCCCTTTTTGTTTTTTGCCTTGGGTTTCTCTGCCCTCCACTTTTACTTATCTCCTTTCTGACTTTTGCTTGTGTCTCCTTTTTGTTTCCCTGCATTGGTTCCCACCCTCCTGCCACATTAGTTTAACTCCTCCCCAACAGCAAACACTCCCCCTAGGACATTGGTTCCGGTCCTGCCCAGGTGCAGACCGTCCGGTTTGTACTGGTCCCACCTCCGCCAGAACCGATTCCAATGTCCCAGGAATTTGAATCCCTCCCTGCTGCACCACTGCTCAAGCCACGTATTCATCTGAGCTATCCTGCGATTCCTACTCTGACTAGAACGTGGCACTGGTAGCAATCCTGAGATTATTACTTTTGAGGTCCTACGTTTTAATTTAGCTCCTATCTCCTTAAATTCATCTCGTAGGACCTCATCCCTTTTTTTTAACCTATATCGTGGTACCAATGTGCACCACGACAACTGGCTGTTCACCCTCCCTTTTCAGAATGTCCTGCACCCGCTCCGAGACATCCTTGACCCTTGCACCAGAGAGGCAACATACCATCCTGGAGTCTCGGTTGCGGCCGCAGAAACGCCTATCTATTCCCCTTACAATCGAATCCCCTGTCATTATCGCTCTCCCACTCTTTTTCCTGCCCTCCTGTGCAGCAGAGCCAGCCACGGTGCCATGAACTTGGCTGCTGCTGCCCTCCCCTGATGAGTCATCCCCCTCAACAGTACTCAACGTGGTCTGTCAGGAGCTGGAGGCGGATACACTTCCCGCACACGTAGTCGTCAGGGACACTGGAGGCGTCCCTGAGTTCCCAATCGGCTAGTAGAGCCTGTTAGAGACCAAAAAGGTAACCTGTGTGCGGAGGCAGAAGATATGGGTATGGTTCTTAAATGAATACTTTGTTGCTATCTTCACAAGAGAGTTGGATGATGCAGACATTGTAGTTAATGAGCAGGAGTGTGAAATATTAGATGATATAAACATGGCGAGACAGAAAATATTAAATGATTTAGCATCTTTGAAAGTAGATAAATTGCCAGGTCTGGATGAAATGTATGCCAGGCTGGTATGAGAAGCAAAGGAGGAAACAGCGGAGGCTCTAACCATTATCTTCCAATTCTTTCTGACTACAGGTGTGGTGCAGGAGGACTGGAGGATTGCTAACGTTGCATGTTGTTTAGAAAGGGATAGACCCGAGTAATTACAGGCCAGTCAGCCTAACCTCGGTGGTGGGAAAATTATTGGAAAAATTTCTGAACAACAGGATAAATCTTCATTTAGAAAGACATGGATTAATTAAGGACAGTCAACGTGGATTTGTTAAGGGAAGGTCATGCCTGACTAACTTGATTGAATTCTTTGAGGAGGTAACAAGGAGGGTCGACGAGGGTAGCGCGGTTGACGTGGTCTACATGGATTTTAGCAAGGCTTTTGACAAGGTCCCACATGGCAGACTGGTCAGAAAAGTAAAAGCCCATGGGATCCAAAGGAAAGTGGCAAGTTGGATCCAAAATTGGCTCAGTGGCAGGAAGCAAAGGATCATGGTCGACACGTGTTTTTGTGACTGGAAGGCTGTTTCAAGTGGTGCTCTGCAGTGCTCAGTACTAGGTCCCTTACTTATTGTGGTTTGTGTCAATGATTTAGACATTTGCAAATGATACAAAAATTGGCTGTGTGGCTGATAGCTGTAGACTACAGGAAGATATCAATGGACTGGTTAAGCGGCAGGAAAATGTCAAATGGGATTTAATCTGGAGAATTGTAGGCTAATGCATTTGGAAAGGTCTAAAAAGGCAAGGGACTACACAATGTATGGTGGGATACGGAGATGTGTAGAGGAACAGAAGTACCTTGGAGTGCATGTCCACAGATCCCTGAAGGTAGCAGAACAGGCAGATCATGTGTTTAAGGCGGCCAACGGGATACTTTCCTTTACTAGCTGAGGCATAGAATACAAGAGCAGGGAGGTTATGCTTGAACTGTATAAAACATTACTTAGGTTCAGCTAGAGTAGTGAGAATATAAGTTGTGAGGAGGATGCAAAGAGGCTGCAACAGGCTAAGTGAGTGGGCAAGAATGTGGCAAATGGAATATAATGAGAAAAAATGTGAAGTTATCCACTTTGGTAGGAAAAATACAAAAGCTGAGAGATTGGGAAATGTTCGTGTTCTGAGGTACCTGGGTGTCCTTGTACATGAATCACAAAGTTAACAAGCAATTAATAAAGCAAATGGTATGTTGGCCTTTATTACAAGAGGATGAGAGTGTGAGTAAAGATGTCTTATTGCAATTATATAGGGCCCTGGTGAGACTAAATTTAGGGCTAGGTTTTCAGCTTTTTAGGATTTCGCCCGTCTCTGGGCGCAAATCGCGGCGAAATCAAAATTTTAGCCGGGTTAGCGTTAGCACCAGAGCGCTCAACTTTCGCCAAATGAAAGTTCACAATGGGCGTTAGCGCCAACTTCGGCATTGCACGACAAAATGTGCGTGCCGGAGCCAAAAGTTCCGACCACTAAAAAAAAAATTGATCGTTCTGTGCATGCGCAAAGTGTGCTGTCCAATCACAAACTCTAATGCAGGGCATGGCCATGCACATGCGCAGTACATTCAGAGCTGAACCAGCCATTTTATTATTCAATTTTGATGATGGAGGAGCAGGCAACGTGTGAGACGATTTACACAGGAGGCTAACGAAGCTCTTGTGAGGGGCTGTGAAGAGGAGATGGTAGGAACTACACAGGAGGCATGGATCTAGACCCCTACCAGCAATTTTTAACAGAATCTGGAGGGAGATAGTTGAGGAGGTCTCTGCCTCCGACACTGTGATAAGGACTGCCACACAGTGCCAGAAAAAGTTCAATGATTTTGAGAGGGTCGATAGAGGGAGTACAATTTTTATTCATGCACTCCTTTATTACTTAAATTATAAATCTGACACACCATTTGCTCTCATGCTGTTGCTGTCTCTGAGCACTCTGGGTTGCCTCCTAAAATGCATGACGTATAGGGTGCCACACTAAGCCTACCTATTTGCCATGAATGATCTTTACACATTATTAAGATTGCTTTCTGAGATCTCATAAAATGTTTCTGCACTTTGATGTCCTCCTGATGAACCACGTGCAACTTCGAAGGCCATTAAATAGAGGACAGACATTCAGATAGTATGGTATAAGTGCTTTGGTGGCTGTGTGTGCCACAAGGGCAGATGGAATGTCTGGTAATCATTCCCATTTTAATCTTTGCAGGCAAAGAAGTCCCACAACCGCCGCGGACAGGTGGGTTCCACCTCTCACCCTACCACTTACAGACCTGGAGGATCGAGTGGCAGGCCTCATCAGCATCTCAGGTCGGGCAACTGTCAGTGGTGGCGCTGACCCCCACTTGCATCCTGAAAGTAAGTCCTGCACACTCCCTGGGCTGGGTTGGGCAATGTTTCTGGACTAGATAGAATGGAGTAGCGGCAGTCCTTTAAATGAGCCTGTGCTGTGTGACCTTCCTCATGTCACCCTGCCCCCTCCCCTGCTGCTAACCACTCGTCTGTTGCTTCCGATGACCAGTCACAGGGATCGAATCCCTGGGATCAACCCTCCACGTCAGCCCATCATGTGGAGGAGGAGGAGGAATTTGAGGAAGAGGAGTTGACAGAGCAGCCGACTCCAGGACCGGGGCGGGGGGTGGGGGTGGGTGCAGTGGACAGATGTAGTCTACACCGCTTTTACCACTGGTCTGAGGATGATGTTACATTTCCAGGCTTTGAGATCTCTGAGGCTTCTGGGTCTAGTAACGTGCAATAATGCAGTTCTGGGGTCAAATCCCATATGCCATCTCTCCGGAGGGTGAGTTGGCAAAGACGGTCTGCTGACAGACAGGCAGACGTGGAACTGGACATGGTGGGACTGTCACCAGTCAGCTCCTTGATGTCTTGGGTAGGATTCCCGCGACCATCGAGAATCTCACTGCAACCGTAACGGAGATAGGTTCACTTTCAAACAAAGCGTTCAATTATGAGTGGCTGACATAAGGCTTTTGTAGCGGCAAAATTTCCATGATGCCTCCTC
This sequence comes from Pristiophorus japonicus, assembly GCF_044704955.1. Lineage (NCBI taxonomy): Eukaryota > Metazoa > Chordata > Chondrichthyes > Pristiophoridae > Pristiophorus > Pristiophorus japonicus. Next base: position 78,473,454 of record NC_091981.1, read on the forward strand.
TGTGGGTGTGGTAGTATGGGTTCCTCGCCAGGCTCCTCTTTCTCACCATCCTCCTCCTCCCCTTTCTCCTGAGGTGGTCCTGCAATTCCCATTGGCAAATCCGGTCCCCTCATGATGGCTAAGTTGTGTAGCATGCAGCACACCACAATGAACTCAGAGACCTGCTGAGGGGAGTATTGCAAGCTGCCTCCAGAGTGATCCAGGCATCAAAATGCTGCTCGAGTACTCCAATTGTCTGTTCGACGATGTTGCATGTGGTTGCTTGGCTCTCATTATAGCGATGCTTGGCTTCTGTCTGAAGGTTCTGGAGGGGGGTCATGAGCCAGGTGGCGAGGCCGTAAAATTGTCCCCCAGCATCCAGCTCTGGCCTTGAGATTGATGCCGGAACAGGCCTGAGACAGTGCTCTCACGCAAGATGAAAGCATCATGGATGCTCCCTGGATATTGGCCATTGACTGCCATGATGCATTGAGTATGGTCACAGACAATCTGTACGTTCATGGAGTGGAATCCCTTTCGGCTTCAGTAAACCTCTGGATTCTGTAAAGGAGCTCGCAGGGTGATGTGCATAGAGTCAAGGGCACCCTGAATCTTGGGGAAGCCAGCAAATCTTCCAAAACCTACAGCCCTCTCATTCTGTGCCTCCTTGGTCATTGGGAAGTTTATAAAGTCCATCCTGCATGTGTACAGTGCAGTCATCATCATAGTGAGGATGACTTGCTTCCATGCCAAAAAGGAATGAGTTCACAGGTGTTTCAATGAAGGACCTAATATTCCAGATCCCGAACTACATCTTGGAGGATGCCGGTGCTTGGATTTTTTTAACGTATGGTGGCCATTGCACACCAGCCACCACACGGCTTGACAGAGCTAGGTCTTGGTCCAGTGGCAAGGATTAACCAAGACGACTGGAGACCAGCTCTGCTGCACGGACCGAACACGCACACATATCACAGTTTGGGCTGGCCCATGCTGCCCCTGAGCCCTTGCCTCTTCTGGGCCCCAGACTCGCACCTCTCCTGGGCCCCGATCACATCCCTGCAGTGCAGTGCGGTGAATGCAGCAATGTGTAGTGCGCTGCAAGATGGAGCATATGTCCCCCGCTGATGCCTGAAAGGAGCTGGAGGCATAGAAGGCAAGTGCAGCAGACACCTTAACCTCAATGGGCAGTGCAGTCCTGGTGTCGTTGGTAGGCTGCAGGTCTGTCTGTACGAGCTGGCATATCTCTTTCAGCACTTCTTTTCGGAGGCACAGCCTTCTAACACACTGTGCCTCAGAGAGATGCAAGTATGTGCGATGTTCCCTGTAAGGTCATTGGGGGCAAGTCCTCCTCCCCATACATCTGCGATCTCTTTGATTACGTTAATAATGATCAATAAGCTTTCTTGCAGCTCGATGCCGTATAAATATAGCAGCCAGAAATAATGGCTGACACAGTATAGTCCCCATCTTTTAAAATGTCCTTAAATATCCTTTAAAACAAACAATAAAGCGTTCTTCTTCCAATACTTTTAATCAATCAGAACTCCGACTTTCTCCATTGTTTCTCAAGATGGCGTCGTTAGCGCCTGGTGCACCTGGGGTGTGACTGCTTTTTGCTGGTGATATGGCCGAAAATTCCGCCCGGGGCGCTAGTGCAGCGCTGTACAATGCTTTATGTCATCCAAACAGTGAAAACAGCGGGCGGGCGCAAAATTTTAGCAGCATCACAAAACCATTGTCGAACGTTCCGCCCGGGCTCAAAATCTTGTGTGCCTCGTTTTGCGCCAAAAAAAATGTTTTTTGTGCCCTACCCAGGCGTTAAACGGTGGGCAAATTAGCCAAAACTCCAGCCCTTGGAGTATTGTGTACAGTTTTGGGGTCCAAAATTGCCCACCGCCGGAAGTGCAGCACACCTACCCTGTTTCAGATGTTTTTACCAGCGCAGTTGATGCGGTGGCCTCTTCAGCGAAATTCTACTCTTTGTTTTTTTTTCCAGCGGCCCAGAAGTCGGTCATAATGGGGGCAGAAGTGCAATGGTGAGCAGAAGTTCACACCCGAGAGGGGCGGAAGTTGGGGGCGGGTGGACTGTCCTCCGCTGTCACTCATCAGCGTAGCGCTGATGACGTAATTGTACTAGCGCGTCACCATGTCTCTCCCCTTCACTTAAAGGATATAGCTGCTGCCATTATTTAAGTTATGTCCACTGGGCCGACAGTACCAGGCCTTAAGGGAAGGGGCAATTTTGGCCCCTTGGTCTCTTTACCCAAGGAAGGATATACTTTCCATAGAGGGAGTGCAACAAAGGTTCACTAGACTGATTCCTGGGATGGGGGGAGGAGGTGATTTGGGGGTGGGGGAGGGAAATTGTCCTATGAGGAGAGATTGAGTATATTAGGCCTAAATTCTCTGGAGTTTAGAAGAATGAGAGGCGATCTCATTGAAACATACTAAATTCTTAGAGCTTGACAGCATAGATGCAGGGAAGATGCTTCACCTAGCTGGGGAGTCTAGAACCAGGGGATCACAGTCTCAGAATAAGGGGTTGCCATTTAGGATTGAGATGAGGAGAAATGTCTTCACTCAGAGGATGGTGAATCTTTGGAATTGTCTACCCCAGAGGGCTGTGGAAGCTCAGTTGTTGAGCATATTCAAGACAGAGATTGATGGATTTTTGGATATTGAAGGAATCAAGGGATTAGGGGATAGAGCAGGCAAGTGGAGTTGAGGTAGAAGATCAGCCATGATCTCACTGAATGGCAGAGCAGCCTCGAGTGGCCAAATGGATGATTCCTGCTCCTATTTCTTCTGTTCTAATGAAAGATTTGGTAAGCTGAGGTTGTTTTCTTTGGAACAGAGGAGGCTGAGGGGAGATTTACTTGAGATGTGTAAAATTAGGAGCGGCCTAGATAGAATGGATAGGAAGGACCTACTTCCCTTAGCAGAGAGGTCAATAACCAGGGGGTATAGATTTAAAGTAATTGATAGAAGGATTAGAGGGGCATTGAGGAGAATTTTTTTTACCCAGAGGTTGGTGGGGGTCTGAAACTCACTGCCTGAAAGGGTGGTAGAGGCAGAAACCCTCATCACATTTAAAAAGTGCTTGGATATGCACTTAAAGTGCCGTAATCTACACGGCTACAGACCAAGAGCTACAAAGTGAGATTTGGCTGGATAGCTCTTTTTTGGCCGACACAGACATGATGGGCCAAATGGCCTCTTGTACCGTAAACTTGTTCTATGATTCTTCTTCTATGAAAAGGTGCAAATAAAAACTAAGAGCTTGTTCCCAGTGGGAAAGAGAAACTGAGCACCATTCACCCAGTAATAGCTTTTAAACATGAAAGTGTTAATAATAATAAACAACTGAAAGGTTTTTTTCTCTACACTGCTTCACAGTCATTTATCCATCATCCTTCCTTCATTATTCATTGACCTATGCAATCAATCAGGCAAACAAAGGACTTGAACCTGCTTATAGCAGGTGACTGACCCGGGAAAATATACCTTTGTCCAATGCTTTGCTGCTTTCCTGAGAGAAAAAAAATGTCATTTCTCTGTCAATAGATGTGCAATTGCTGCTTACTTGGAAAGAGAAGTTTAGCAGCACAATGAGAGCTCATGTAGTTCAACAACATCTTGCACACAAAATATAATAAACTATAAATAACTAATTTTGCACACGAATCAGTGATTTTAATTTTCTTAACTCTTTATCCAACTTGGGTAACAACACATTCAGATTGATAATATGGCTGTTCCTCTGCATTTTCCCTCCACATTTTTTTTTTTGGGAGTACAGCAAAAGTGAATCCTCTGACCTAGATCGGTTATCTGCTGGCACACAAAGCCAGGAATGTGAAAACACATTAATGGGCACCTGAACATACTTTTGTCATTCAGCAACTGGGGGTAGCATTATGCTCGATTCTTGATTTAGTCAGTTATTTAACACAATAGTAAAATCTGAACTCAATCTTAAAATGAAACACAGAGAGTCTCCTAACATACTGCAACCCACAGGGCACTGTCCACCTTAAATGCATACATAAGCATATAAGAAATAGGGGCAGTAGGCGGCCATTTGGCCCCTCGAGCCTGCTCCGCCATTCAATAAGATCATGGCTGACCTGATCATGGACTCAGCTCCACTTCCCTGCCTGCTCCCCATAACCCTCTACTCCTTTATCTCTCAAAAATCTGTCTATATCTGCCTTAAATATAGTCAATGACCCAGCCTCCACAGCTCTCTGGGGCAGAGAATTCCATAGAGTTACAACCCTCTGAAAGAAGAAATTTCTCCTCATCTCAGTTTTAAATGAGCGGCCCCTTATTCTAAGACTATGTCCCCTAGTTTTAGTTTCCTCTATGAATGGAAATATCCTCTCTACATCCACCTTGTCGAGCCCCCGCATTATCTTTTAAGTTTCAATAAGATCATCTCTTATTCTTCTGAACTCCAATGTGTACAGACCCAACTTACTCAAACCCCTCATCTCTGGAAACAACCGAGTGAACTTTCTCTAAACAGCCTCCAATGCAAGTATATCCTTCCTTAAATCATCATAGGCAGTCCCTCGAATGAGGATGACTTGCTTCCACATGAGTTCACAGATGTTTCAATGAATGACCTGGTGTTCCAGTCCTGAACTCCAATTGAAAGGGTGGAAGATGCTTGTGCGTGGATTTTTTTAATGTGTAGTGACCATTGCACATCAGCCACCACACGGTCTTGACAGAGCTAGCTGTTGGTCCAGTAGCAGGACGACTGGAGACCTGCTCTGCTACATGGACCTAGCGCGCACACACATGCAGTGTGGGCTGGCCCGTGCTCCCCCCGGGCCCTCGGCTCTTCTGGACCCTCTACACTTGTCAGTATCCTACCATTAATTGTGTATTCCTTTGCCTTGTTTGCCCTCCCAAATGCATTACCTCACACTTCTCCGGATTGAATTTCATTTGCCACTTTTCTGCCCACCTGCCTACCTATCAATATCTTCTTGCATTTAGCCAATTGTTGTATCATCTGCAAACTTCATAATCATGACCCCACATTGAAATCTAAATCATTGATATACACTACAAAAAGCAAGGGACCCAGTGCTGAGCTGTGCGAAACACCACTGGAAACAGCCTTCCTATTGCAAAAACACCTGTCGACCATTACCCTTTGTTTCCTGCCACTGAGCCAATTTTGGATACAACTTACCACTTTCCCTTGTATCCCTTAGGCTTTTACTTTCAGTCTGCCATGTGGGACCTCGTCAAAAGTCTTGCTAAAAGTCATGTAGACTACATCAAATGTGCTACCCTCATCGACCCTCCTTGTTACCTCCTCAAAAAATTCAATCAAGTTAGTCAGACACGACCTTCCCTTAACAAATCAATGCTGTCTGTCCCTGATTAACCCATACCTTTCTAAAGGAGGATTAATACCGTCCCTCAGAATTTTTTCCAATAATTTGCCCACCACTGAGGTTATCCCTTTCTCCCTTTTTAAACAACGGTACAACATTAGCAATCCTCCAGTACCACACCTGCAGCCAGAAAGGATTGGAAAATGATGACCTAAGCCTCTGCCATGTCCTCCCTTGCTTCTCTCAACAGCCTGGGATACATTTCATCCAGGCCTTGCGGGTTATCTATTTTCAAAAATGATAAACCCCATAAATATTTCCTCTCACTATGTTACTCTCAAAGGAAACAGTAATGGCACTGAGGAAGAACAGACATAACCCACCAGATACAGCTAATGTAGTATGGGTTTATACCACAACAGAAAACTGAAAATACATTGCAGGTTAGTCAGCAACTAGAGAGAGAAAATTGCAGGTTAGTCTTGCAAATCAGTGTCCTTCTTCAGAACTGAAAGGTGACAATTCTAAAAGATATTGCCCGAAATGATGATCCGCCTTTTCTCTTTCTAGCTGCTGTACTAGAAATTGGATAAGACCTGAAAACAGATGCAAAGATCACAAATCTCTATCACCCCGTGCCCGTTTGGAGGACTGCAGGCAGCACACAAACCTTATGCTGCCTGCTAATTTCCACGATTGCAGCATTCAGCCCAGCATTGAACGTGCTGCTGAGTGGCTGAATGCTCAGCAGGGGGCCCAAGTTCATGTGAGGCTTGCTCCAATTAAAGCTAGCTTCACTTCTTGGACAGTCTGCACCTCTTAAAGGGAGGGTGCTTTCTGATGCAGCAAGGTTCAGAAAGTCGACTAATGAATAATGGCACAGCAGGCCAGTGAAAGGGGTCCAAGGGTTCTCGAATGGAACATTGGAGAACTTGGTCCAGGAGGTCAACTCCAGGGATATGTCCTCTTTCCACATGGGGCCAGGAGCCCCTCCAGGCATCAGACGAGTGGGAGCAGATAGCCAATGTGGTCAAAGTCAACAGTTTAATACTGAGGACCTGAACTCAGTGCAGGAAGAAGTTTAATGACCTCACATGAGTGGTCAAGGTCAGTGAATTCATTGTCAAATGCCATATCCTATCATCTGCACCACTAGCCTCACACACTGCTCAATGCACCACACCCCATCACTCAGTTACCAACAATCTCTCGCAAACACGACTCACACCTCACATAGCTTCACCTCACCCACACACACTGCTGCAAACTTCATACCCATATCCCACAGTCTGCACACACAGCCAGCGATTCAACCATGACAGCTGCAACAACCAAACACATTAAACCACACTCACTGACACACTTTCCGTTCTCCTGTAGGAAAAGCTGGCGCATAACTGGTGCCAACAGATTTTAACCAGCAGGGGACAGGCTCGCCTGAATCACCTCAACCCCTTGAAGAAGATGGTGGTGGCCATTTTTGACAGGCGCACAGCTGAGCTGGTGGCCAGCCGGGGTGCTGAAAGAATAAAAGATGCCAGTATACATTAGCCTCCTTTTCACAACTGACTTCCCCCTCATCCCACAATCTCATCTGATTTACAAGCTGCACATGCTGTAAGCATGCACATCTTGCTTTACCCCCTCCCTTCCCCTCCCCTCACCACAACTTGATACTTTTGCTTTTCTCATTTTAGACATCCAAGAAAACCAGCTTGCCCAGTCAGTGGATCAACATGAAGAGGATGAGTGTGAAGAAGAAACACCATCACTCAATTTCATGCTCCCAACCAGCAGCTCAGATACTGCCACTCAACGTACTTTAGAGGATAAGTTAGAGGCAGGATCTGCACGTGGTTAGATGCCGGGCATGAGTGGCCTGCAGCCAGGGTAGGGGGAAAAGGGTAGTTCCGCGGAGGGCGAGGTCACACATGAGCTCTGCTGCACAGTACTCAGATGAAGACTTCGATGAGGCAACCTACAGAAGAATGCTGATGGGTATACACAATGAAATACTTGCCAGAAGGCCTGAATGCAATTTCAAGGAGCATGGAGGAGTCCAGCTTCAGCCTTGTACAGGGCTTTGGGCAGAGCTTGGAGTCCATCCTTTTCAGTGAGAAAGGGGTGGGCAGATCCATTAATGCACTTGTGGATCCAACAATCGAGTGATTCTTAAAGGGTTAACGGTGGATAGGCAATGGCAAACATTTAAAGATCACATGGATGAACTTCAACAATTGTACATCCCTGTCTGGAGTAAAAACAAAACAGGGAAGATGGCTCAACTGTGGCCAAAGGAAATTAAGGATAGTGTTACATCCAAGGAAGAGGCATACAAATTGGCCAGAAAAAGCAGCAAACCTGAGGACTGGGAGAATTTTGTAATACAGCAGGGGAGGACAAAGTGTTTAATTAGGAGGGGGAAAATAAGAATATGAGAGGAAGCTTGCTGGTAACATAAAAACTGACTGCAAAAGCTTCTATAGATATGTGAAAAGAAAAAGATTAGTGAAAACAAACGTAGGTCCCTTGCAGTCAGATTCAGGTGAATTTATAAATAGGGAACAAAGAAATGGCGGATCAATTAAACAAATACTTTGGTTCTGTTTTCACGAAGGAAGACACAAATAACCTTCCGGAAATACTAGGGGACTGAGGGTCTAGTGAGAAGGAGGAACAGAAGGATATCCTTATAAAGTGGGAAATTGTGTTAGGGAAATTGATGGGATTGAAGGCCGATAAATCCCCGGGGCCTGATAGTCTGCATCCCAGAGTACTTAAGGAAGTGGCCCTAGAAATAGTGGAAGCATTGGTGATCATTTTCCAACAGTCTATCGACTCTGGATCAGTTCCTTTGGACTGGAGGGTAGCTAATGTAACACCACTGTTTAAAAAAGGAGGGAGAGAGAAAACAGGAAATTATAGACGGTTAGCCTGACATCAGGGGTGGGGAAAATGTTGGAATCAATTATTAAAGATGAAATAGCAGCGCATTTAGAAAGCAACGACAGGATCGGTCCAAGTCAGCATGGATTTATGAAAGGGAAATCATGCTTGACAAATCTTCTGGAATTTTTTGAGGATGTAACTAGTAGAGTGGACAAGGGAGAACCAGTGGATGTGATGTATTTGGACTTTCAAAAGGCTTTTGACAAGGTCCCACACAAGAGATTGGTGTGCAAAATCAAAACATATGGTATTGGGGGTAATGTACTGACGTGGATAGAGAACTGGTTAGCAGACAGAAAACAGAGAATCGGGATAAACGGGTCCTTTTCAGAATGGCAGGCAGTGACTAGTGGAGTGCCGCAGGACTCAGTGCTGGGACCCCAGCTCTTTACAATATACATTAATGATTTAGATGAAGGAATTGAGTGTAATATCTCCAAGTTTGCAGATGACACTAAACTGGATGGCGGTGTGAGCTGTGAGGACACTAAAAGGCTGCAGGGTGATTTGGACAGGTTAGGTAAGTGGGCAAATGCATGGCAGATGAAGTATAATGTGGATAAATGTGAGGTTATCCACTTTGGGGGCAAAAACACGAAGGCAGAATATTATCTGAATGGCGGCAGATTAGGAAAGGGGGAAGTGCAACGAGACCTGGGTGTCACGGTTCATCAGTCATTGAAAGTTGGCATGCAGGTACAGCAGGCGGTGAAGAAGGCAAAGGGTATGTTGGCCTTCATAGCTAGGGGATTTGAGTATAGGAGCAGGGAGGTCTTACTGCAGTTGTACAGGGCCTTGGTAAGGCCTCACCTGGAATATTGTGTTCAGTTTTGGTCTCCTAATCTGAGGAAGGACGTGCTTGCTATTGAGGGAGTGCAGGGAAGATTCATCAGACTGATTCCCAGGATGGCGGGACTGACATAGGAGAAGAGACTGGATCAAGTAGGCCTTTATACACTGGAGTTTAGAAGGATGAGAGGGGATCTCATAGAAATGTATAAGATTCTGATGGGACTGGACGGGTTAGAACATTAGGAACAGGAGTAGGCCATCTAGCCCCTCGAGCCTGCTCCGCCACTCAACAAGATCATGGCTGATCTGGCCGTGGACTCAGCTCCACTTACCCGCCCGCTCCCCATAACCCTTAATTCCCTTATTGGTTAAAAATCTATCTGTCTGTGATTTGAATACATTCAATGAGCCAGCCTCAACTGCTTCCCTGGGCAGAGAATTCCACAGATTCACAACCATCTGGGAGAAGAAATTCCTTCTCAACTCAGTTTTAAATTGGCTCCCCCATATTTTGAGGCTGTGCCCCCTAGTTCTAGTCTCCCCGACCAGTGAAAACAACCTCTCTGCCTCTATCTTGTCTATCCCTTTCATTATTTTAAATGTTTCTATAAGATAGTTGCGGGAAGGAGGTTCCCGATGTTGGGGAAGTCCAGAACCAGGGGACACAGTCTTAGGATAAGGGGTAGGCCATTTAGGACTGAGATGAGGAGAAACTTCTTCACTCAGAGTTGTTAACCTGCGGAATTCCCTACCGCAGAGTTTTGTTGATGCCAGTTCATTGGATATATTCAAGAGAGTTAGATATGGCCCTTACGGCTAAAGGGATCAAGGGGTATGGAGAGAAAGCAGGAAAGGGGTACTGAGGGAATGATCAGCCATGATCTTATTGAAGGCACGAGGGCCGAATGGCCTACTCCTGCACCTATTTTCTGTTTCTATGTCTTTCTACCAGTGCCCTTACCTCTTGGTCACCCAACCCAAACTGTTATCACCCATGCCGAGGTGGTGCAGCCTGACACTGGGCCGCCAATGCCTAGAGCTCCTTGAGGTCATCCTGCAAGACTTCAGTCACCAGCCACTGAGGTACCACTGAAAAGGAGCACTAGGCTAGGCAAAGGCACACGCAAGACAGTCAGTAAGCAAATGCACAAAGGTGATGAGTTGATTTTTTTTTTTGGTGTAATATAGAATGAATAGATATATAAAGTTGCAATGGAATGTTTCCTTTGTAGTATCTTTTATTTCAGCAATGTGCCCAAGAATATGCTTTGATGGTCAGTAACAGAGTGAAAATAGGACTAATGTAGAATAGGGAATTGGAGCTGTGTTCACTCTTACCACAGATGGATGATTCAATTCCGGATATCCCAGCCAGAAAGCTGAAGTCTAGGTTGCCTGCTTCCTTCCGCTTTTGCCTCCTCCTACTCCGTCTCTTGAGCTAGTGGCCATTTCCCTAGTCGCAAGGGTTATGCCCTCTTGGCGGCCAGGTTGTGAAGGATCACTACGAATTCGGACACATGTTCCGGTGAGTACTGTCGGGCTCCTCCACTGCTTTCCAGGCAGCTGAACCATTGCTTCAGCACCCCAATGGCCTGTTCTATGGTGTTTCGTGTGGTAGCATGGATCTCGTTGTACGCATGCTGGCTACATGTGGTTGGTGTGCAGAGTGGAGTCGCAAACTAGATGGTCAAGGGATAACCCTTATTGCCCAGTAGCCACCCTCTGGTTTGTCTTGTTGGCTCAAGAATGAGGGAGCAGCGTACTGCCGTAGAATTAAAGCATCATATCTGATGCCAGGATACCCGGGCATTCATCATCATGATGTGCTGAGCATGGACACACCAACTGTATTCAGTGAGTAGCAATCTTTGCGGTTGCGGTACATCTCATTATTTATATATGGTGCCCGCAAAATCATGAGCGTGAAGTCAATGGCACCCTGTACTATGGGGAAGTCTGCTATCCTGGTAAAGTCAGGTGCACATTTCATCATCTTCCCTTTGGTTAGAGAGAAGACAAAGAAGTTCCCTCTCCTGGCATAGGGAGCGTTTGTCACCTCTCTTATGCAGCAGCGGATGGCAAACTGTAGATGACACAGACATCGCCTGCTCCAGCCTGGAAGGATCCCAATGTAAAGAAATTCAGTGTCACGGTCACCTTCAGATCAGAGAGCTAAACTCATGGCTCAAAGACTGGTGTGAGAGAAATCGGTTTTGGTTCCTAGGGCACTGGCACCAGTACTGGGCTAAGAGGGAGCTGTTCTGTTGGGACAGACTCCACTTGGAACGTGCTGGGGCTAGGGTCCTGGCGAACCGAATAACTAGGGCTGCAGAGAGAGCTTTAATCTAATTAGTGGGGGGTAGGGTTCAGGCGAGCAGAAACCTAAAAGCTCAAAGAACAAGATGAAGGCAATAGAGCAGGGTAGCATTGGGGGAAATTAAAACCAGAGCGTGACAGGAAGGGACAGAATCTATAAACATCAGAAACTGGGGCCATAAGCAGGAGAAATTGGTAAGAAAACACATTTAAAAGCTCTTTATCTGAATGCACGCAGCATTTGCAACAAATTAGATGAGCTGTCGGCACAAATAGTTACAAATGGGTATGATCTGGTAGCCATAACACAGACATGGTTGCAAGGTGACCAATACTGGGAACTAAACATTCAGGGGTACTTGACAATTCGGAAGGACAGACAGAAAGGAAAAGGAGGTGGGGTAGCTCGGTTGATAAAGGATGGAATCACTGCAATAGTGAGAAATGATATTGGCTCAAATGATCAGGATGTTGAAACAGTTTGGGTGGAGAACAGGAGTAATAAGGGGAAAAATCACCGAAGGGCATAGTCTATAGGCCCCCTAACAGTAGCAACTCAAGAAATAGTGGGGGTTTGTAAAAAGGGAACAGCAATAATCATGGGTGATTTTAACCTCCATATTGATTAGACAAATCAAATTAGTCAGGGTAGCCTTGAGGAAGAGTTCATGGAGTGTATAAGGGATGGGTTCCTTGAGCAGTATGTAATGGAACCAACGAGGGGGCAGGCTATTTTAGATCTAACCTGTTTAATGATACAGAATAAATAAACAATCTCCTAGCAAAGGATCCCCTTGGAATGAGTGATCATAGCATGGTTGAATTTCAAATTCAGATGGAGGGTGAGAAAGTTGGATCTCAAACCAGCATACTAAGCTTAAATAAAGGAGACGACAAAGGTATGAAGGCAGAGTTGGCTAAAGTGTACTGGGAAAATAGATTAAAGTGTGGGACCAGTTGATGAACAGTGGTGTATATTTAAGGAGATATTTCATAACTCTCAAGAAAAATATATTCCAGTGAGGAGGAAAGGGTGTAAAGGAAAAGATAGCCATCCGTGGCTAACTAACTAAAGAAATAAAGGATGGTATCCAATGAAAAACAAGGGCATACAAAGTGGCCAAAACTAGTGAGAGGACAGAAGATTGGAAAGCTTTTAAAAGCCAGCAAAGAATGACTAAAAAACTGATTAAGAAAGGGAAGATAGACTATGAAAGTAAACTAGCACGAAATATAAAAACAGATAGCAAGAGTTTCTATAGGTATATAAAAAGGAAAAGAGTGGCTAAAGTAAATGTTGGTCCCTTGGAGGACAAGACTGGGGAATTAGTAATTGGGAACATGGAGATGGCAGAAACTCTGAACAAATATTTTGTATCAGTCTTTACGGTAGAGGACACTAAAAATATCCCAACAGTGGATAGTCATGGGGCTATAGGGGGGGAGGAACTTAACACAATCACAATCTCTAAGGAGGTGGTACTCAGTAAGATAATGGGACGAAAGGCGGATAAATCCCCTGGACTTGATGACTTGCATCCTAGGATCTTAAGAGAAGTAGCGACAGGGATAGTGGATGCATTGGTTGCAATTTACCAAAATTCACTGGATTCTGGAGAGGTCCCAGCAGATTGGAAAATTGCAAATGTAACGCGCCTATTTAAAAAAGGAGGCAGACAAGTAGACCAGTTAGCTTAACATCTGTGGTTGGGAAAATGTTGGAGTCCATTTTAAAAAAGCAGTAGCAGGACATTTGGAAAAGCATAATTCAGTCAGGCAGAGCCAGCATAGATTTATGAAGGGAATGTCATGTTTGACAAATTTTCTGGAATGCTTTGAGGATGTAATGAACAGGGTGGAAGTGGAACCAGTGGATGTGGTGTATTTGGACTTCCAGAAGGCATTTAACAAGGTGCCACATAAAAGGTTACTGCACAAGTTAAAAGTTCACGGGGTTGGGGGTAATATATTAGTATGGATAGAGGATTGGCTAACTAACAGAGAACAGAGAGTCGGGATAAATGGTTCATTCTTGGGTTGGCAATCAGTAACTAGTGGGGTGCGACAGGGATTAGTGCTGGGACCCCAACTATTTACAATCTATATTAACGACTTGGAAGAAGGGACCGAGTGTAACGTAGCCAAGTTTGCTGATGATACAAAGATGGGAGGAAAAGCAGTGTGTGAGGAGGACACAAAAAATCTGCAAAAGGACAGACAGGCTAAATGAGTGGGCAAAAATTTGGCAGATGGAGTATAATGTTGGAAAGTGTGAGGTTATCTACTTTGGCAGAAAAAAAAAATCAAAGAACAAGTTATTATTTAAATGGAGAAAAATTGCAAAGTGCTGCAGTACAATGGGACCTGGGAGTCCTGGTGCATGAAATACAAAAGGTTAGTATGCAGGTACAGCAAGTGATCAGGAAGGCCAATGGAATCTTGGCCTTTATTGCAAAGGGGATGGAGTATAAAAGCAGGGAAGTCTTTCTACAGTTATACAGGGTATTGGTGAGGCCACACCTGGAATACTGCGTACAGACTTGGTTACCAAATTTAAGAAAAAATATACTTTGGAGGCAGTTCAGAGAAGGTTCACTAGGTTGATTCTGGAGATGAGGAGGTTGACTTATGAGGAAATGTTGAGTAGGTTGGGCCTCTACTCATTGGAATTCAGAAGAATGAGAGGTGATCTTATCGAAATGTATAAGATTATGAGGGGGCTCGACGGGGTGGATGCAGAGAGGATGTTTCCACTGATAGGGGAGACTAGAACTAGAGGGCATAATCTTAGAATAAGGGACTGCCCATTTAAAACTGAGATGAGGAGAAATTTCTTCTCTCGGAGGGTTGTAAATCTGTAGAATTCGCTGCATCAGAGAGCTGTGAAAGCTGGGACATAGAATAAACTTAAGACAGAGATAGACAGTTTCTTAACCAATAAGGGAATAAGGGGTTATGGGGAGCGGGCAGGGAAGTGGACCTGAGTCCATGATCAGATCAGCCATGATGGTATTAAATGGCGGAGCAGGCTCGAGGGGCCGTATGGCCGACTCCTGCTCCTATTTCTTATGTTCTTTTCTTATGTTCTTCACAATCACAGTGCAGATGCCTCAGACAATGCTCTTGGCTCAGGTTGAGGTAAGATAATTGCTCTCGGAAGACCCCAGGTGGGTAAAGCCTCCTGCTGAGAATTCTTCTCCCCCTCCGCTGCCTCTGCTCTATCGCCCTGCCGTACTGCAGGCCAAGGGGGATGACAACTTGAGCTCCCATGACTGGGAGCAAGTAGTCTGACCAGAACCATTGAAGTCAGAAGCAAGGCCTTCTCCACTTGCAGCAACACTCCCGGGTACCTCACCAAATTTAAACAACTTTAGAAAGCTGCCAACACATCTACAAACTTACACAGAGCCAGTAAAGATCAAAAAGCAAGTTACCCGAGTGTGGTTGATGATCCCTTTAAATAGCGCTAGTGGGGGGGTCCTTCCAGGTTAACACAGGGCGTTAATTTGAGTGATGACGACGAAAATGGCAGCGTGGCATCAAATCAGCATTGCACTCTGACTGACGTCACGATCTGCCCACTTACCATACTTATAGCACACACTTCTAATGACCGTCCTACCACCCTCACCAAAGTGCCGCACCAGAAGTGTGCGGGCTGCTCGTACACCATTTTGGACCCAATTCGGCACCTGTAGTGCCAAAACAATAGGCGTTACGCAACTGAATTTCAAGGCCATTGACAGAGCTGTTCAGTTTCTAGCATTTTCAAAACTTTGGAGTAGCAGCAAGGCAGCTCACTAGCTGGTCAGGTTTACAGAGAATTCTAAGCTCTTCCCTAACCAAAGCATCAGCACCTTTGGCTCCACTTCCTTACCTGCTGGTAAACTGCTTGGCTTCTTCAAACAGCAGCAAGAAAATCTTGGGTCTGAGCAGCCAAGTCACAGGTGGTCAAAGCTTTCAAGCAGACAAAACTTCTCAGAAGCTCAATTCATCTATTTTTTAATGTCAGCTGATGCCTTACACCAGACAAAATGTTTTCCAGACTTTTTGAACATTTATAATTATTGGCTTGTATTAAAGCTCAAAGAGCATGCAGGCAGCATCAGGAAGAGTGGGACTTAATGACAACATGCACAAGCATTAAAACCTGTTTCTCATGGGTTGGTGCCCATTTCTAAGTTCAAACTTTACTTTAGGTAATGAGGGCGTACAAAACTCAGGAAGGTTCACATTTTGATAACTACTTGTAAGTTTTTTTAAAAAGCGTCCATTCTCTGCTATTTCCATATAGTTAAATGTCCTGTTGAGTGTTTTTCTTTAGAGTTCTTGATAAATATATGAATGCACACTAATTAGTGTAGTTTTAAATTATAACTGTTTACTTTTATATACTGTTCCCCCATAGTATTGTTCACAGGCAAAAATATGGAAAAAAGCTCTAGCTCTCTGTACCCATCTCTGCTTGCTGCTTATTCTAATTGCTCAATCCATGAGCTAGATTTTCCCCAAGCAGTTTTGTCGGCGCATTGACCTCAAGCATGGCGACTTTGCGCACTGGAAACGGTGCCGGCAAAAACTTGCTCCATTCTGGCTGCTGCGTACAGTCCCCAGAGTCGTGGCATGGCATGGAGGCTGAAGGTGGGGGGGGGGGGGGGGGGCGGAGCAACAGGTCAGCGCACAAAGCACTGCCGGCACCTGCACGCATGCTCAGTGAGAGCTGCGCGCATGCTCCTGCCCTCCCAGCACACCCTAAGGACTGTGAGCAGGACCCGATGCTCGCAGCCCCCATCCCAGGCCGATCTTGTCACACCCTATCCCTGGCCGAGTGGACTCCCACACCAGCCAGTGGCCCGCTGAGTTCCCAGGCAGGTAAGGACTTTGCTTTTATTTTTTATTCAGTGGCTGTGCTTTAAACTTTTGATTGGGGCGCGGGAGGAGGAGGAGAGTTTTTTTTTTGGGTGGGGGGAGGGAGGAGGAAGAAATTTTGGGGGGCGGGAGGAGGAGGAGAGTTTTGGGGGGGGCGGGGATGGAGAGTTTTTTTTGGGGGGGTGGAGGAGGAGAGTTTTGGGTGGGGGGGGGGGAAGAGATGAGACTTCCAGACCCACGAGCTGTGATTCCTCCGGTCGCTCGATGCCCCACCCTCCGAGACGCCCCGGCCCATCAGCTGTGACTTCCTTGGTGCATGTCTTTCCACCCCTATCCCAGGCCAAATGACCTCACGTGCAGGTCAGCCCGCTGACTTTCCTGGGGCAGACTTTAAAGATAAGGTAGGATTTACTTTTTTTATTGTATTTTTTTGGTTTGAGCTTTTCCTTAACGTTTGCTGCTTGGTTGTTGAGATCCTCTCCCGTTCCCTGCCCTAATGTCTGCTGAATGTGCGCTGCTTTTTCTTAACTGCCCGCGAGGTTTTTCAGAGCTGGCCACATACGCTGACCTAAGTGGATGCGGAGTATGTTTTTGCTGGCCAAAGTGGCATAAATGGCCAAAACTGGCCTAAGTGCCTGGGGACACACCCTTTTGAAAAAAAAACTGACCTAAAAAAAAAATCGTACCTAACTGACTTACTCTGGAGCAAATTTTGGGGGGGAAATGGCATTTTCTAACTTACACCAGAAAAAACTTACTCCAAAAAAATTGATGCAAGTCATGGCCAATGTTGGGTCCAAAGTTTTTAATTGGCTTCCACACTTTCTCTGACACACATGATATGCAGTCATGGTCATCAGTTTAGTACAAATCAAATTAAATCAGATCTGTGGACTCAAATGGACAACTAAGGATAAAGGGTGCAAAACGGAGATCGGTAGCGCCTGTTTTTTTTTTTGACACTATGGGTGCAGTTTGGGGACCGAAATGGCGTCTGATGCACGCAAGCACACTTTTGCTGCGAATCGCCCGGACGCCATCTTGGTAAATGACAAGAGGCATCCTTTACCCACATCTTAAACAGGCGGTAACCATTGCAAATAAGGGGCTTAACGTTTGGGCTCTGCTGCAACTTTGGTTTGCCCGAGGCTGCCAGTGCCAGTGCTGATCGCCTCTGTAAAAACTAACGCTAAAAGAAAGGTCCCAGCTGCTCCCAGTCCAGAAATCTCTGACCTCACTCCCGACTACGACCTCCAGGTTTCCCCCACCTGTGACCCAGGCCTGACTTCCTAGCTGTCTCCGCCCCCCCCCCCCCCCACAGCATTCTCAAACCCCCAACAGTACGCCTGCGATCTTCCGAACCGACCTCCCCACCGAATCCCAGTTACAGACTCAGAGGCCCATCCCCATCCCTCCTCCCGACCCTGTGATCCAACCCAATTACTTACCTGGAATTTGCAGTACGAACCTGTGCGGGCTCCTACTGCAGCGCCATTTACATTATGATGAGGTCAGAGGCCCAAAATACGGGGCTCCTCGGACATCTCCATTAGAGTGCAGGTGATTATCACTGTGAATGTAAGGCGCTTAAAAATAGGTGCGCCTGGATTCCCAGGCCAAAATCTTTTTATTCAGTATATAGATAGAAAACAGATGAATTATTCCATAATCTTAACAAGTTGCATAAACACTCAATGAACGCAAGCTTAAAAATTACACTGCAAGTTCCTTACATAAACTAATCAACAGAGGCATAAACCTGGTCATAACATAGAAAGTACAAACAATTGTAATAGTATTTAAGTGATAACCTAGTATTCACTCATCACCTACTTTGGATGAGGCAGGGGAATGGAACTTAAATTGAAGTACTTGGACAGTGAGGAGAAATCAGGGAAACGAGAGTTCTCAGGGTTGGGATGGGAAGTAGAAAACAGTGAAGACTGAGCACTCGCGAGGGCCTCGGTGGGGTTAAGGAGCACAGCAGACCTGTGAGGATGGAGGGAAAAGGGATCTGGGAATTAGCAGAGACTGAGAACAGTGGGGAAAATGCTAGGGGAGAGATGAATCGTGGAATATTCATGACAATTGAAAACTGATTGAAAATGTTTTGCAATCATCTAATTGCTTGATGATTTCGTGACGTTAGCTTGACGCAATATTGGGATCCGATTGAACCATGGTGTCATATAAGTAGCATGGAACAACCAACCATAAAAGCTCACCATAATCATACAATATTACAGATATTTATAACTTTTAGCACGAATATTTATGATTCTATTAATTAAAAATTTGGGCTAATTGCATGTCATTCAACAGTTTGTTAATGACCACTTCATTTATTTCTTGACGGTTTGTTTTGCAAGAGGTCCCATGGGATCTTGCATTATGTAACAATGACATAACAAACAAGGCCAATGGACAAAACACTCATTTGGTTTGTAATTAATTATGTCAATACACTGCTCACACCCATTAAGATTAGACCAACAACAGTCTTGCTGCACTGAACGCAGCAGCACAATTTGGCAAAGGGCTGTTTTCCCTTTAGATATCGAATATACTGCAATTATAAGTAGTCTTGTACTACGCGATATAGAAAATATTTCACCATAATCAGCTCAAAAATATACAAATTGTTGGCTTCAATTCAGCGCTACCTTCAGAGTATTTTAAGCACCGAGAGAAATATGACATCCTAGCTCAGCCTCAACATGTCTCTATCACTGCACTGAAACACAAGTGCTCTGTAAGCAGAGCATGGTGAGTATAAATAAAGCATCACATGTCTGCAGCAGGAGACCAATCCTTTTGTGATTTTTCAGTTTGAGCAGTTACTTTGCACACAAGTGCTAAAGGATTTTGCATGGTGAAACTTCCAAATATAGACAACAAACACACGTGCTTAATATGGAATGTTTAACATTAACATTATGCAGTGTCTCTCATGACCTCAGGATGTCCTAAAGTGCTTTGCAGACAATTAATTACTTTTGAAGTGCAGTCATTATTGTAATGTAGGCGAATGCGGCAGCCAATTTACACACAGCAAGATCTCACAAACAGCAATGTGATAATCTGATTTGTTTTAGTGATGTTGATTGAGGGATAAATATTGGCAAGGACATTGAGGAGAACTCACCTGCTCTTCTTCGAATAGTGTCACGAGATCTTTTACGTTTAACTGAGGGAGCAGATATAGCCTCGGTTTAACGTCTCATCCGAGATTGCTCCAGTAAAACGCTGCGCCAATCGATAAAGCAAATTGTCTTCTTCTGTATTGTACATTCTATGGTTCTTAACATGCAATGTCAAACAGCTTTTTTAAGATTAAACTGGCAGACTTACCTTGAGCAGTGCAATGGGAGATCAGGGGAGCATTATACCATTTAATACACACTGTTATTCTACTACAAAATATAACTGTTGTCGATAGGTTAAGTTCAACACCAGACCAATTCCTGATAGCAAGAAGCTGAGTTGAGTTAGAAGGCGTTGATTTTCTTGAGATTGGCATCTGATTGAAAATCCCTCGCTCCTTCCACAGGTCAAAATAACCCATAAAACATCTGACTTTTTCTCTTTTTAAAAAGGTTGTTCAGGCTCTAACAAAATCTGTTGGACACACCCTAGATGCAGGAGACTCCCGTGGCATTGCACATGGAAAGGCAGGTGATGCACTGTTTTGCGCTATGTAATCCTGATTGCCCCCTCCAGCCCAGACCTCGGCTGGTTTCCAAGTTGGCCGCATTTGCTCCCTCACTGTAGAACCAGCGAGCTGCCTATGGATTCACGACTGGTGCCCGCAGTTTACCGATAATAAACAGGCCAGCAGATCAATTTTCCTTGGTCCTGCCATTGACTCATAATGCGCGTGCAACATGCACAGTTCCAGGATCGGCCCCGAGTATTCCCAAGGCCATTGTTTGGCATCTGGGCCATATTTTGCTACTGTAACAAACTTTGAAGCATGATGTGGGGAAAAGATGCCCCAGAAAAATTGCTGCACTTTTATCCCCTCTTCAAAACAAATTTTCAAATCTCTTATTCCAGACAAACATTTTAGCTATTCATTTTAATGAAGAGTTTTGTTCTCTTAACTGATCACTAACTGCAACGAATCATAGCAAAATTCAGAGTCTCCTGGATGCCTTTCTAAAATAAATAGAATAAATCTCAAAGTTAATTGCATTATGGTAGCAACATCCTTTATGTCCACAAAGGCTTTTCTTTAGCTTAACATCCTCAAAGGACAGATGACTGAAAGTCGTCATGGCAATGCTGTCAAGCTCACTCTCATAACAAACAGGAGATATGTGTAATGTAAGACAGCTTTTAAAATATTCTCCTGAACATCCTCATGTTCCTAGGAAACCAGAGGTCAAACAGCACTCAAAGGCCAGAATATTCCCATCCCTTGGTAAACTGCGTAAGATAAGAGGTAAAAGAAAAATCAGTTTTCAGGTAACCCTCTGAAATTAAATTGTCACTGCGAAGAGCTGGTGACATTCAAGATTTACACCAAGCAAGACTATTAAGATTAGTTTACCCTTCCAACCATCTCAGAGACACAGTTAGATTCTAAAACCAACACAGATTGCATTCAGAATAAAAACACAATAACAAAAGATACCAAATAATGACCGTCTTTCTATTCAATACCTTTTATAATACTGAACACCAAAATCCAAAGCATCATATTTCACATGTAACTTCATTCTGTGTTGGAATGATATAAATGATCGAATTCTTGGTTTACTGATTTCTCCCACTGAAATAGTTCAGTTGAAAGTCTAGATTTAACAAAGATGTAATCATAGACGCATAAAAAACTGCAGGTGTGGTATACAAACTGACCAATTTACATTTCAAGTCTTTTGACGCTGTGCAATACATTTAAGTATCTTATGGAAACTTATCAGTGGCATTAAGTTTAAAAAATCAAGGAACAGAAAAAAACAAAGATCTAACTCACAAGCTCTTTATTCCCATTAATTACTGTTCCTTGATCTGTCTATGATGCATTGAAAACTAGCAATTTTTCATTAACAATTTACTGTGCAAGATGTTGAAAGATATTTCATCAACACATCCTTCATAATAAAAATAAAAATACTCGTAAGAGTTGGAGCTTCTGAACATTCGTTGGAGGAAGCAGGAATGATGTTTATAGTCAGAGCAATGACTAATTAAAATGTTTTAATTTGTTTCCATTTAGGTTTATGATAGTTACACCGTTGAGAAATCAAGCCTGTGAGTAACAGGAATTAAGCTCTGTGGCTGGAGTCACTGTGGTGTGTCAGTGAGACTGAGAATTTCATGGATAGCACGTTTCTAGAGGTGGTCACCCCGCAGCTTAAAAGTGTGCAGGCAGAGAAGAAATGGGTGACCCCTATAGAAAAGAGGACGACTAGGCAAGCAGTGCAGGAGTCTCGAGTCCATCTCGCTCTCCAACCAGTATTCTGTTCTGAGTGAGGGCGATGGTGCCTCTGGGGAGTGCTGCCAGAGCCAAGTCCATGTCACCACCGGTGGCTCAGCTGCACAGGGGGGAGGGGGGGTGGGGGGGGGGGAAAGAGAAGACAAAGAATGGAAGAGCAATAGTTGTAGGGGATTCAATAGTCAGGGGAGCAGACAGGAGTTTCTGCGGCCGCAGACGTGACTCCAGGATGGTATGTTGCCTCCCTGGTGCCAGAGTCAAGGATGTCACCGATTGGCTACAACACATTCTGGGGGTAGATTGTGAACATCCAGAGGTCGTGGCCCATATTGGTACCAATGACATAGGTAGAAAGAGGGATGAGGTCATGCAGGCAGAGTTTAGGGAGTTAGGCGAGAGATTAAAAAGCAGGAGCTCAAAAGGTAGTGATCTCCAGTTTACTGCCGGTGCCACGTGCTAGTGAGTACAGAAATAGGAGGATAGAGCAGATGAATGCTTGGCTGAAGAAATGATGCAGGCAGGAGGGCTTTAGATTCCTGAGACATTGGGACCGTTTCTGGGGGAGGTGGGACCTGTACAAGCCGGACAGGTTACACCTCAACAGAACCGGGACCAGTATCCTCGCGGGAGGGTTTGCGAGTGCTGTTGGGGAGGGTTTAAACCAGCTAAGCAGGCGGATGGGAACTGGGGAATAGATTCAGTGGGGAGAAAAGAAAGACTGGAATTGGATAGCAGAAAAGTAGAAAGTAAATTTGGAAGACAGAGGAAACAAGGGCTGGAAAATAGACAAGGGAGTTTGGCACCAGCAAACGGTAGATACTTCAATGCAAGGACTATAGGGAATAAGGCAGACGAGCTCAGAGCACAGATAGAACTTGGGAGTACAATATTATAGCCATTACTGAGACATGGCTGAAAGAAGGGCAGGAATGGCAGCTCAACATTCCTGGTTACAGGGTTTTCAGACGGGATAGAGAGGGGGGGCGCAGTATTAATTAATTAAATAAACAATTACAGCTGTGAGAAGGGATGATATGTTTGAGGGGTCATCAAACTACACCATATGGGTTGAATTGAAGAACAAAAAAGGGGCGATTACACTACTGGGAATGTACTATAGACCCCCAAACAGTCAGAGGGAGATAGAAGAACAAATATGTAGGCAAATTGCTACAAAGTGCAAAAACAATAGAGCTGTAATAGTGGGGGATTTCAACTTCCCTAATATTAGCTGGGAAAAATGTAGTGTAAATGGTATAGAGGGTGTGGAATTCCTAAAATACATTGAGAACTTTTTTGGCTAGTATGTAACAAGCTCAACAAGGGAAGGGGGGGGGGGTTTGGACTTGGTTTTGGGGAACGAGGAGGGGCAGGTGAAAGGTTTATCAGTGGGAGAGCATTTTGGTGCTAGTGATCATAATTCAGTAAGATTTAGGATAGTTATACAAAAGGACAAAGGTGAAACAGGAAAAAAAGGTTCTCAATTGGGGTAATGCCAATTTTACCGAGCGGAGATGGGATTTGGCCAAACTGCACTGGAATCGGCTACTTGATGGTAACTCAGTGTCAGAGCAGTGGGAGGCATTCAAGAAGGAGATCCTGAGAGTACAGACCAAATATGTTCCTTTAAAGAAAAAGGGTGAGGCTAACAAATCTAGAGCCCCTGGATGTCATGTGACATACAGGGCAAGATAAAGGAAAAAAGGGAAGCTTATGACAGATACCGAGAACTCAATACTGCAGAAACTCAAGGAGTATAAAAAGTGCAGGGGCACAATTAAAAAAGATATCAGGAAAGCAAAGAGAGAGCATGAAAGAATGTTGGCAAGTAAAATCAGGGAAAGCCCAAAGATGTTTTATAAATACATTAAGAGCAAGAGGATGACTAGAGAAAGAGTGGGGCCTATTAGAGAACATAAAGGAAATTTGTGTGTGGAGGCATAAGGCGTGAGTATGATTCTTACTGAATACTTTGCATCTGTTTTTACAAAAGAAATGGGCGATGCAGACTTTGCAATGAGGGAGGAGTGTGAAATATTAGACGAGATAAACATTATGAGAGAGGAAGTATTAAGCTGCTTAGCAGCTTTGAAAGTGGATAAATCCCCAGGCCTGGATGAAATGTATCCCAGGCTGTTAAGAGAAGCAAAAGAGGAAATAGCAGAGGCTCTGACTATCATTTTCCAGTCCTCTCTGGCTACAGGTGCGGTGCCAGAGGATTGCTAATGTTGTATCTTTGTTTAAAAAGGGAGAAAGGGATAGACCGAGTAATTACAGGCCAGTCAGCCTAACCTCAGCGGTGGGAAAATTATTGGAAAAAATCCTGAGGGACAGGATAAATCTTCATTTGAAAAGACATCGATTAATCAAGGACAGTCAGCATAGATTGGTTAAAAGAAGGTCGTGAAAAGAATTTTGAGAGGTGGTAACCAGGAGGGTCGATGAGGGCGGTGCATATGATGTAGTGTATATGGATTTTAGCAAAGCTTTTGAGAAGGTCCCACATGGCAGACTGGTCACGAAAGTAAAAGCTCATGGGATCCAGGGCAAAGTGGCAAGTTGGATCCAAAATTGGCTCGGAGGCAGGAAGCAAAGTGTAATGGTTGATGGGTGTTTTTGGGACTGGAAGGCTGTATCCAATGGGGTTCCGCAGGGCTCAGTGCTGGGTCCCTTGCTTTTTGTGGTATATATCAATGACTTGGACTAGAATGTTGGGGGTATGATTAAGTAGTTTACAGATGACACTAAAATAGGCTGTGTGGTTGATAACGAAGAAGAAAGCTGCGGAATGCAGGAAAATATCAATGTACTGGTCAGGTGGGCAGAACAATGGCAAATGGAATTCAATCCGGATAACTAATGTATTTGGGTACATCGAAGGCAAGGGAATAAACATTAAATGGTATGACACCGAAAAGTGTAATTGCACAAAGGGACTTGGAGCGCAGGTCCACAGATCCCTGAATTTAGCAGGCCAGGTAGATAAGGTAGTTAAAAAGTCTTGCTTAGTCGAGGCATGGAATACAAGAGCAGGGACGTTTCAAGGCTTAATCATTGTCACATTGCTGTTTGTGGGAGCTTACGGTGTGCAAATTTGGCTGCTGCATTTCCTACATTACAATCCTCTCTGACTACAGGTGTGGTGCGGATGACTGCTAACATTGCACCTTTGTTTAAAAAGGGAGAAAGGGATAGACCGAGTAATTGCAGGCCAGTCAGCCGAACCGTGGTGGTGGGAAAATTATGAGGGACAGGATAAATCTTTATTTAAAAAGCCACAAATTAATCAAGGACAATCAGAATGGATTTGTTATGAGAAGGTCGTGTCTGACTAACTTGATTGAATTTTTTGAGGAGGCAACAAGGAGGGCCAATGAGGGTAGTGC
Source organism: Pristiophorus japonicus (assembly GCF_044704955.1). Classification (NCBI taxonomy): domain Eukaryota; kingdom Metazoa; phylum Chordata; class Chondrichthyes; family Pristiophoridae; genus Pristiophorus; species Pristiophorus japonicus. Next base: position 78,498,542 of record NC_091981.1, read on the forward strand.
ATTTGATGTAATGTATATAGATTTTAGCAAGGCTTTTGGTAAGGTCCTACATGACAGACTGGTCACCAAAGAAAAAGCCCATGGGATCCAAGGCAAAGTGGCAAGTTGGATCCAAAATTGGCTCAGGCAGGAAGTAAGGTAATGGTTGATGGGTGTTTTTGTAACTGGAAGGCTGTTTCCAGTTCGGTTTCGTAGGGATAAGTATTTGCTTTTGTGGTATATTATCAATGGTTTAGACTTGAATGTAGGGGGTATAATTAAGATTGCAGATGAGTGAATAAGGCAGATGAGCTCAGAGCACAGGTAGACACGTGGAGTACAAGATTATAACTATTATAGAGACATGGCTAAAAGAGGGGCAAGTATGGCAGCTCAACATTGCTGGCTGCAGGATTTTCAGATGGGATAGAGAGGGGAGTAAAAAGGGAGGGGGGGGGTCGCGGTATTGATTAAAGAAACTATTACAGCTGTGAGGAGGGATGATATGTTAGAGGTTTCATCAAATGAGGCCATATGGGTTGAACTGAAAAACAAAAAAGGGGCTATCACACTGCTGGAAATGTACTATAGACCCCCAACAGTGAGAGGAAGATAGAAGAGCAAATATGTAAGCAAATTTCTGACAAGGGCAAAAACTATTTGGCAGTAACAGTAGGAGATTTCAACTATCCTAATATTTACTGGGATAAAGTTAGTGTGAAGGGTATAGAGGGTACGGAATTCCTAAATTGCATTCGGGATAACTTTTTTAGCCAGTATGTAGCAAGCCCAACATGGGAGGGGGCAGTTCTGGATTTAGTTTTCGGGAATGAAGCTGGGCAGGTGGAAGAAGTATCAGTGGGAGAGCATTTAAATGCTAGTGATCATCATTCAGTTAGATTTAAGGTAATTATGGATAAGGACAAGGATAGACCAGGAATAAAAGTTCTAAATTGGGGAAAAGCCAACTTTGCTAAGCTGAAAGGTGATTGAGCCCCAGTGGACTGGAAACAGCTACTTGAAGGTAAATCAGTGTCAGTGCCGTGTGAGGTATTCAAGGAGGAGATCTGAAGGGTTCAGACCAAATATGTGGGACTAACAAAGCTCGAGCCCCCTGGATGTCTATGGACTTACAGGGTAGGATAAAGAAAGAAAGGGAGGCTCATGACAGATACCAAGGGCTAAATACTGCAGAAACTCTGGAGGAGTATAGAAAGTGCAGGAGTGAAAGTAAAAAGGAAATTAGGAAAGCAAAGAGAGTACATGAAAAATTCTTGGCAAGTAAAATCAAAGAAAACCCAAAGATGTTTTTATAAATATATTAAGAGCAAGAGGATAACTACAGAAAGGGTAGGGCCTAATAGAGACCATGAGGGTAATCTGTGTGTGGAGGCAGGAGATGTGGGTAAGGTTCTTAATGAATACTTTGCGTCTATTTTCCCCAAAGGAGAGGGGCGATGCAGACACTGCTATCAGGGAGGAGCAGTGTGAAATATTAGCTGAAATAAAGAGAGAGAGAGAGGAAGTATTAAGGGGTTTAGTAGCTTTGAAAGTGGATAATTCCCCAGGCCTGGATGAAATGTATCCCAGGCTGTTCAGCAAAGCAAAAGAGGAAATAACAGAGGCTTTGACCATCATTTTCTAATCCTCTCTGGCTTCAGGTGTGGTGCCAGAGGACTGGAGGACTACTAAAGTGGTACCTTTGTTTAAGAAGGGGGCAATGGATAGACCGACTAATTACAGGCCAGTCAGGTTAACCTCGGTGTAAGAAAATTATTGGAAAAAATTCTTAAGGACAGGATAAATCTTCATTTAGAAAGACACGGATTAATCAAGGATAGTCAGCACGGATTTGTTAAGGGTGGTCGTGTCTGACTTATTTGATTGAATTTTTTGAGGAGGTAACAAGGGGGGCCAGTGAGGGTAGTGCATTTGATATAATGTATATGGATTTTAGCAAGGCTTTTTATAAGGCCCCACATGGCAGACTGATCACAAAAGTGAAAGCCCATGGGATCCAAGACAAAGTGGCAAGTTGGATCCAAAATTGGCTCAGAGACAGGATGCAAAAGATAATGGTTGATGGGCGTTTTTGTGACTGGAAGGCTGTTTCCAGTGCGGTTCCACAGGGCTCAGTACTAGGTCCATTGATTTTTGTGGTATACCTCAGTGATCCAGACTTGAATATAGGGGGTATGATTAAGAAGATTGCAGATGATACTAAATCGACTGTGTGGCTGATAATGAAGAAGAAAGCTACAGACTGCAGGAATATATCAAGTAATTGGTCAGGTGGTCAGAACAGTGGCAAGTGGAATTTAATCCAGAGAAGTGAGAGAGGTAATGGCCTAGAAATCCCGGTCGAGGGCTTCCCACGGGCGAACGACTGAAAAATGGGAGAGAGATGCGCACTTATCTGTTTCTGCTGCACCCATGAGAGATCCCGATCCTGAGGCCTCCATGCACTGCAAGTCAGAGCGCGTGCGCGTCGGGACGGACGTAAGTTGGAGCTGCAGTCACATGGCTCTAGGCAGCCAATCAAGGTACAGTATTTACTCTTTCATAATAGGAACTCCATAAGTAAGAGTTCACATTATTATGATGAGAAAGCCTCAAAACACGAAAAAAAATAGAAAAAAATATACTCCATATTTAGGATTAATTTAAAGTTATTAATGTCTCATAAAAAAATATATTTTTCTGATTTAAATAAAACCTTTTTAAATTATGGTTTAAGATAAGCTTCTCTGAGTGATATAGGAGGGTGGGTATTACTATAGCCCTGGAGACCATGAGCTTGGTGGCAGTTTTGAGTGCCTGGTCTTCAAACACTCTTTTCCTCAGGAGGCCGAAGACTACACTGGCGCACTGGAGATGGTGTTGAATCTCGTCGTCAATGACATGGACCATGTACAGTAGACACCTCAAAGTCACTGGAGAAATACCATCAACGATGCCTCCGCAAGATCCTACAAATCCCCTGGGAGGACAGACGCACCAACATTAGCATCCTTGATTAGGCCAACATCCCCAGCGTTGAAGCACTGACCACACTTGATCAGCTCTGCTGGGCAGGGCACATCGTTCGCATGCCAGACACGAGACTCCCAAAGAAAACGCTCTACTCGGAACTCCTTCATGGCAAACGAGCCAAAGGTGGGCAGATGAAATGTTACAGGACACCCTCAAAGCCTCCTGAAAAAAGTGCAACATCCCCATTGACATCTGGGAGTTCCTGGCCAAACCGCCCTAAGTGGAGGACGTGCATCCAGGAGGGTGCTGAGCACCTCGAGTTTAATCGCTGAGAGCATGCTGAAATCAAGCGCAGGCAACAGAAAGAGCATGCGGCAAACCAGTCCCACCCACCCTTTCCCTCAATGACTATCTGTCCCACCTGTGACGGGGACTTGGACCGTTCAGCCACCTAAGGATTCATTTTAAGAGTGGAAGTAAGTCTTCCTCGATTCCGAGGGACCACCTATGATGTAAATAAACTTACTGTCGTGGGCAGGGTTTTTAACAATAAAATGTGTTTTTTTAAATGTTATTTTTGTTGTATGTTTTAAAACTCTTACGCCTGTATAAGTAGGTTATGCATCTGCTTTTATCAGGCGCAGGAGTTTTCAGGACAGCGGCTGGGCAAGATATAAGTAAATACCGCAATCTTGCCCATATGAATGTCCTGGCTGCCGAGATCTTGGAGCCTGACAGATCGGAAAAGCCGGTTTTCAGTGCATGCGCATTGTACGCTGAAAACCGGCCTTTGCGATGCTTTCCCGGGTCTGTACACACTCAGTACGGACCCAGGGAGGCCTGGATTTCTAGGCCATTGCATTTGGGGAGGGCTAACAAGGCAAGGGAATACACATTAAATGGTAGGACACTGAGAAGTGTAGAGGAACAAAGGGACCTTGGAGTGCATGTCCACATATCCCTGAAGGTAGCAGGCCAGGTAGATAAGGAATACTTGCCTTTATTAGCCGAGGCATAGAATACAAGAGCAGGGAGGTTATGTCATAACTATATAAAACACTAGCTAGGTCACAACTAGAGTACTGTATGCAGTTGTGGTCACCACATTACAGGAAAGATGTGATTGCACTAGAGGTTACAGAGAAGATTTATGAAGATGTTGCCTGGACTAGAGAATTTTAGCTATGAGGAAAGAGTGGATAGGCTGGGTTTGTTTTCTTTGGAACAGAGGAGGCTGAGGGGAAAGTTTATTGAGGTGTATAAAATGATGACAGGCCTAGATGGTGTGGATAGGAAGGACCTATTTCCCGTAGCAAAGGGGTCAACAACCAGGGGGCAGAGAAACATAGAAAATAGGAGCAGTAGGCCATTCGGCCCTTCGTGCCTGCATTGCCATTCACTATGATCATGGCTGATCCTCTATCTCAACACCATATTCCCGCTTTCTCCCCATACCCATTGATGCCTTTTGTGTCTAGATTTAAAGTAACTGTTGGGAGGTTTAGAGGGGATTTGAGGGAAAATATTCTCACCCAGAAGATGGTGGGGGGTCTGGAACTCTGCCTGAAAGGGTGGTAGAGGCAGAAACCCTTACCACATTTTAAAAATACTTGGATGTGCACTTGAAGTGCCATAACCTCCAAGGCTACGGACCAAGAGCTGAAAAGTGGGATTAGGCTGGATAGCTCTTTGTTGGCCGGCACGGACACAATGGCCCGAAATAGCCTCCTTCTGTGCTATAAATTTCTGTGATTCTATGACAACAGTGACTACACTTCAAAAAATACTTCATTGGCTTTGGGATGTCCGGTGGTCGTGAAAGGTGATACACACACACACGTCTTTCTTTTCTTCCATAAGATATGTGTGCGTTGCTCTTTATGAAATGAACAGATGCATTACAATAGAATTTCCTTATCACTGCTTAATTTTTCTGCAATTGCCAACAATTTTGCTATCTCTATATATTTTGTGCTGTGATTTCTCATACTTAAAAAATAAATTGAATCACAAAAGGAATAAGGGATACGAGAATGAGTTGAAATATCTGAACTAGATTATGTGCAACAGTGCAGGAAATAGCACTGGTTCGTGGACACATTTGATAATCAACTGAGAATTTAAACTAAATAGTTTACCTGGAAACATCATAATTTGATGTATTTCTGAAAGTGAATTAAAAGTATACTGCACAATTCCAGGGAAACTAATAACAGTTAATGCATCTGACATTATTTCTGCAAATTCAAACTTCAACAAAATGAAAAAATTGAATCAATGTTTGCTCAAAAATATCTTTGTACAACTAGAAAAATGTCTCATTGATCACAAAATGGAATAGCTTGTCTGAGATTACAACTTCCTTTGCATATAATATTCAGTCGGCCATGAAACCAGATAGCACAAGATTGCTCCCAATTACATAGAAACATAGAAAATAGGTGCAGGAATAGGCCATTCGTCCCTTCGAGCCTGCACCAACATTCAATAAGATCATGGCTGATCATTCACCTCAGTACCCCTTTCCTGCTTTCTCTCCATACCCCTTGATCCCTTTAGCCGTAAGGGCCATATCTAACTCCCTTTTGAATATATCCAATGAACTGGCATCAACGACTCTCTGCGGCAGGGAATTCCACAGATTAAAAACTCTGAGTATATATTAACATCACTTAATAGGAACGGCAGATTGGTTTTCATTTCCTGATCCACAACCCTGTTCAAAATGTAGTATAGACTCACTTAAAAATAGATTTGTGTGTGTCTAAGGATGAATGTGCAATATGCTAAATAGATCAGTAGGCATGTCCCTCCCCTATGATTGAATGGGTAAATATGCAGTTGTGTGAGACAATGAGACAAGAGGACCTAGACTTGATCTCTCAGCTATGCAGTGAAGTTATATAATTGGCCTCATTGTCCCTGGCAAGACAATACCAATGACACAAACCACGCAGCCGCCTACTCCTGATTGCTATCCAGCGATTCTTGCTGGAAGTTAACATGCAAACTTGATAGGTGACAGTTGTGTTGAGCTTAATAAGTGACAGTTGTGTTGAGCTTAAAGCTACAATGACTACCATTGTCTATTAGCTCACCGCTACTCATTGTGCAGTCTCACATGAAGTGGCAAAGTGCCAAAAGGGACCTTAACATATAGTACGAGTCACAGCCTTCAACAAGAGAAGAAAATTGAACCAGAAAAAATAAATAAAAAGCAAAGATGGAGAATAAATCCATTCATTAAACCTTCGTAAAATTATGAAGTAAGTCTATGTTCCCATGGACCTTTTTTACTTTTTTAATATGCAGTAACCTAGTTTAGAAATCTATCTTATGTCACTATAATTAGCCTTTTCACTAGTCATAAAAAAGTGTAGCAACGAAACTGCCAATAATTTATTCAAACTTTGATGCTCAAATGTATCAGTGGCTAAAAGCTAGTGCTTCAAATTTAATTTTCTTTTAACTGGGCATTGTGGTGGTACAGGGGTTACAGCGCTTACAGCAGCCAATAAAAAAATACCTTTTGTAAACTGCGTACTACAAAAAGTAAGTACCAGCTAACAAAAGATGTGAACCATCTCACGGTGAACAAAGTATTTAGTCATTATAGCAACGACATAGCTCAATGAAAAAATATTTCTGCACAATTTCTACAGGGTCATAAAGTGATTAAGAATACTGAAAATAAATCATGAGCAATGTTAGAATTGCAGTACCTTCACCAGATATTACCAAGTTACACTAACAGGTATAACTCATCTTCCCATAGGCTAACAGGCTGCAGTAAAACTACAATTCTGCCAAGCACCCCCGCGCCCACCCCCCCTCCCCCCCCCCAAAACAAAGCCAAAACTTCACATCCTTTTTAAATATTAACATTACACTTTGCATGGCAGGAACATACATATAGCAAATACTGTCTATAAAGCAACAGCACTACAGACCGTTTCTAAAAATCTATTAGGAGCTGGTATTTCAGCTCTTTCATACCATGTCTTGGCTGGGTCTTCTGTATTTCATTCCTTTTCCTACTGAAAGGAAGTCAATGTGGACTGGTTCAACGATAACTGGAGTGGCCTTTTCTAACAGGCCAGAATTGTGTTCTAATCTCTCAAGCTTCATACCGTCAATGTAAACACTTGATTCCAAGTGCCAAAGAATTTTCTGAAACTGTATCAGGACACCAAGACAAAATTTACAACAACCAGATCTTTTAAAAAAGGAGTGCTGAGCTAAAGGTTTAGCAGCAAACTGCATACTCACACACACTATGAATGGACTCTTCTGCTCTGTTGCATTTCACTTTCCAATGAAGCTATTGTCATGGGCTTGCATAGCTTTCCCTCTCCAGTTTCCAAGGCAACAGGGGAAAGAGCAATTTAATTTACGTGATCATTAGCATTTCTGATGTCTAGAAATTCAACTGAAGTTTGGGGACTTCAAAACAAAAGTGTCCTTTTTGGTCAGAAGCTTTGGCCTCATTAGTCCTATATCATGAAAAAAAGAAAATTCCGTGCTCTATGAATTTGTTTTATTTAGGAAAAAAGTTTGAAAATGTAATTTGCAAATGTAAAATGCATGAAGGTGATAAAGAAAATGAATGTTTTAGTTGCGCTTTTATTACAGCCTGGTCCTTATATATATGTACTTCAAAATTTGAATAATAAAATGCCACTTTTCCCATTCAATTTCATCCCCTGTACCTTAAAAAGGGACTATGCATCAGTTTCCTCTATGTGCTGGTTCTCAATACTAGACAATTGCGTAATAAAATCCTGAACCATGAAATTAAACACACTGGGGTAGAAATTCCTCAGGGGCATTGCTGGTTGGCCACAGAATCTCTGCTGAAAAACCAGTTGTGTCGGGTTTCTGTCATTTTCAAGAGTTTCTTACTTGCCTTGAACAAGCTTCCAGATGGGCAAATGGGGTCCAGACCACAGTGAAGAGGGACATGATTTGGGTTGAGAGGAGGGGATTCAGCATAGGTAACCCTGCCCCCTGCCCCTCCACAAATGGTGGGCAGATGCCCAAATTTCCAACCACAAGCGGCAGATAGATGCACAAGATGTGCCTGCAGTGGCACCTGTTTCCACCTGCCCCATGCAAATTAGGAGCCTTCCACCTGAACCTGCAAACTCTATCATCATCATCATAGGCAGTCCCTTGAAACAAGGATGACTTGCTTCCACACCAAAAAGGGATGAGTTCACAGGTGCTTCAATGAAGGACCTAATATTCCGGTCCCGAACTGCATGCTGAAGGGTGAAAGATGCCTGTGCGTGGATTTAATAAAAAAACGTGTGGTGGCCGTTGCACCACACAGGATCAACAGAGCTAGGTCTTAGTCCAGTAGCAAGGATTAACCAAGGCGACTGGAGACCAGCTCTGCTGCACGGACCTAGTGTGCACAAATATCGCTGTGTGGGCTGGCCCGTGCTACCCCTGGGCTTTCGCCTCTTCTGGGCCCTGAACTCTGGCCTCTCCTGGGCCCCGATCACGTCGCTCTGCAATCTCTCGCCACTCCTTCGCCCCGACCTTGCTGCTCCTGCTGTACCTGCCCACGTTCCACTCACCGACCTGGGTTATGGTGACGTCCAATTCAGTCGTCCTTTTCACAGCCGTCGCCCTCCTGCAGCAGCACGTGCTGCTCCCTGCAGTGACATGCCGCCGTACATTGCTCCCTCTAATGACCCCGGCCATTTGGTGCGGTCCCAGTGTAACTGCTAATCAATTCCCAATCTCCATTGCTAGCAATGGAAAAATAAATTATCTCCTGCAAGTTGGCTGAATATGGAATATGGCATAAGCAGAGGACTGCCAGACCTCAGAGTATAGCATAAGGGATAGTGGAAGTAAAATAAGGAGAACAGTTAATAAAATGGTGAGGAATAAAACACAATTTTTTTTTAAATGATGTGGTAAACTTGCACGAAGCGAATTCAAAATGAAGGCACTTTTAGGGTGTGGTCTCAATGAATTCAATGTGCATTTTATTCTGCATCGTGATTATTTTACAAAAGGGCCTGCTAAGAAAATTAAGTACTTCAAATTTTGACTAGTGGTATAATAGGAAATTATAAATTGCTAAATGAAAAAAGACTACAGTCCATCTAGTTCACCTTCTACTATTTTGGTAGTCGCAGGATACAATAATGGAGTTATTGACTAATCATAGCAATCAATACCAATTAGTCTGCAACAGACTCAGACAGGAGGTGAGGAAACTTCCAGTGGTGGAGAGCATTGGGAACAATTGGTCCAAAGTCACCTGCTTATCTACAGGAATGATTTTTGTCACTAGATTCAAGAAAACCATCTGATGCAGCCCAACAACTTGCCAACACCCTCATTGCCTTCATCTTTCCTGTCCCCCATCTATCTATCAGTCACCGCCCTTCTCCTTGTCTTCTCTCCCTACCCGTTGTCTCACTCCCTTTTCTTTTCCCCCCTTGCCTCTGGTCTTGTTCTTCAACCCCTCTAGTTTCTCTCTTCTGCCCTATCCATTCTCTCTCCCTCAATTGCTCTCCCCTATTTCTCTGTCTATTTCCCCACTACCTCTCAGTTTCTTCCTCTCATCTCTGTCTTCCACCTTCCTCTTTTCCCTGTATCTCACTACCTCTTGCCCTCTGTATCTACTTCCATCTCTACCTGCCCAGTCTTTCTCTCTTTCTCTCCCAATTTCTCCCACACTCCTCTACCCCCGGCTGCGTAAATCCCTTCCTTTCACGTCTCCATCTCTCTCTCCCTCTGTACCCCATCTCTTACTATCTCTCGCATTCCTCCCTCTGTACCCTATCTCTCTCTCTACCTCCATCTGTCTCCCATTCCTCTGTACCCCCTTCTCACTCTTCCCCCACCTCTCTGTATCTCCATCTCGCTCTCCTTTTCCTGTGTACCTCTATCTCTCTCTCCCTATTTCACCTATTGCTCTCTCTGTACCTCCACCTCACTCTCTCTTCAGATCTCACCTATTCTCCTCGCTCTACCTCCATCTCTCTCTCTATTTCCATCTCTCCCATTCCTCTGTACCGCCATCTCTCTCTCCCTATATCTCACCATCTCTCTGTGTACCTCCATCTGTCTTTCCTCCTTCAATGCCGAGAAATGTAGAGCCGCGGACTGACTCCAACTGCATCCGAGCACAAAATGGAGGCCACGGTACAGCCTTCCATTGGCTGCTCTCTATCACTTCCATTTTTGATTGGTTCCCTCTGCTGTAATTAACTACCATATCTGTGAACAGCTGTCAATCAAAGAATTTTACAGCTGGTTAGCCTGACCAAACACAAGTGCCTCAGAGCAGCCAATCACCAGGAGATATAAAATGAAGATTAATAAAGTAGGAAAAAAAATGACTTCATAGTTAAGTCACAAAATCGTGAGTTGGGGTAAATTTTCATTAAAAATCACACATCTCACGATTAATTTGCAAGAGTTGGCATTACTGATACTATCAGCTCCCTAGGGAGCCTCTTCCATAGATTTACCACTCGCTCACTGAAATATTGGCCTGGATTTTGTGGTAGGTAAAGACTGTAAAAAATTTAACGATTTGACACGAGAGCTCAACAACAACGTATATTTATATAGCGCCTTTAACATAATAAACCATTTCAAGGCGCTTTATAGGAATGTGATCAAAAAATGCTTTTGACAACGAGCCATATGTTAGGGCAGATGACCAAAAAGCTTGGTCGAAGAGCTAAGTTTTACAGAGCATCTTAAAGGAGGAAAGACAAATGGAGAGACGGAGAGATATGGGCCCCAAGTTTCCACATGCTACAAAACGTGCGCCCCACCGAGCTGGGCGCCCGTTTTTCACACCGAAAAAAAACGCGCGATTCTGGAGCGCCCTGCAGCTCCATGGCAGCTTGGCGCGGCGCCCAGGGGGCAGAGCCTACCACTCGCGCCGATTTTGTAACGGGGAGGGGGCGGGTACCATTTAAATTCGTTTTTTTCCTGCTGGCAACTCTGCGCGTTGGAGCGTTTGCGCACGCGCAGTGTGAAGGAAACATTGGCACTCGGCCATTTTTGTAGTTCTTTGTAGCTGTTTAATTTTTGAACATTTTTTAATAAAAGCACATTGCCATCAGCACTGAGGCTTCTTGCAGCAGTGAGAAGGCTGCAGGAAGCCTCAGAAGTTGAGGCAGTCGTTTCCCGACGGCCTCCCACCCCCCCAGCCGTCGGGAATGGCTGCTCAACTCCTGAGGCTTCCTGCAGCCTTCTCACTGCCTCCTTACCCCCCCCCCGGCCCACCGTCGGGAACGGCTGCCTCCCCCCCCCCCGCTGCATTCGGTCGGTTGGGCCCGCACTCCCTCCCTCCCTCCCCCCCGCCGTCTGGAACGGCTTCCTCCCCCCCACCCCGCTGCGGTCGGGCCTGCACTCCCTCCCCCCCCCCCCCCCGCTGCGGTCGGGCCTGCACTCCCTCCCCCCCCCCCCCCGCTGCGGTCGGGCCTGCACTCCCTCCCCCCCCCCCCCCGCTGCGGTCGGGCCTGCACTCCCTCCTCCCCCCCTGCCATCGGGAACGAACAGCTGCCTCAACTTGAGGCTTCCTGCACCATTCTCCGTGGCTGAAGCACTTTCACACAGGTAGGAAGATGGTTTATTTAATCTTTTCTTTGCTTATAAATGTTTATTCAGGTTGGATTTATTTGTATAATATTTGTATAAGTATAAATAAGGATTTATTGTAGAATTTAATGACTTCCCTCCCCCCCCCCCAACCTCGTTCTGGACGCCTAATTTGTAACCTGCGCCTGATTTTTTAATGTGTAGACAAGGTTTTTTCAGTTCTACAAAAATCTTCACTTGCTCCATTCTAAGTTAGTTTGGAGTACGTTTTCACTGTGGAAACTTTGAAATCAGGCGTCAGTAGCCGGACACCCCCCCCTTTTGAAGAAAAAATTCTGTTCCAAAGTGAAACTGTTCTAACTGACTAGAACTGCAGAAAAAAAAATGTGGAGAATTGCGATTTCTAAGATAGTCCGTTCTCCACCAGTTGCTCCTAAAAATCAGGCACAAATCATGTGGAATCTTGGGACCATGGAGAGGGAATTCCAAAGCTTCGGACCGAAACAGCTGAAGGCATAATTTCCAATGGTGGAGTGATTGAAATCGGGGATGTTCAAAAGGCTACAATAGGTGGAATGCAGAGGTCTTGGGGGATTGTAGGGCTGGAGGGGATTACAAAGGTAAGGAGGGGCGAGGTTTGGAGGGATTTGAGAGCAAGGATGAGAATTTTTAAATCAAGGCCAATGTAAGTCAGAAAGCACAGGGGAGATGGCTGAGCAGGACCTGGTGTGAGTTAGGACATGGGCAGCAGAGTTTAGGTGGAAATTTTTACTCATCCAGTGCTGGATGTCGGCTGGGTCAAGGTAACATCCCATCTCACAAACACACTTCTCAGTAACTGCCCCACAACCAGCATCACAACCTCAAAACACTTCATCCACTTTCTAACTATACACTAATATTCACACACTCCACATTATTGCATCCTTCATAGTCACTACTCACAGCTCTGACACAGCTCATCAACCATGTGAAGCATCAGACACACACAAACACACCTGCCAATATGCTCATTCACAATCGCCACTCTTTTCTCTTCCAAGACACAATAGTGCACAACAGGCGCCAGTTGAACCTGACCAGGGAGGGGAAGCATGCCTGCATGATATCACTCTCCTTGACGCAGTGCTGGCAGGGTTCAGGAGGAGAGTGGCAGACAGCATGATCACAGGCAGAGCAGGGGACATCTCGCCTCGAGGTATGTGGCCACTCCAGCTTCCTTTCATATACACAACTATTCCTGATCACGAATCCCCAAACCTATCCTCACTCACAAGCTCCATCACACACATCCTCCTATAGTGGCCACACACACTGTACTCTAACCCTTCCAGCTTTATCATTGGAGGCTCCCAGAAACAAGATTCACACCACACCCCGGAGGAACTGGAAGAGGAGGAAGAGCCACCTCGCCCCTTGGAAGAAGCAAGCGAGGATGAACGTTCTGCATCAATCGCTACCACAGTCACAGGCACCAGCTCAGAGACCATCACCCTGTGTAACTTAGAGGCTATGGTAGAACATCGATCCGCACAGTAGCACACACCAGGCACAAGTGGGAACCAGTCACGCCAAGTGGAAGGGACACCACAAGTGCCACTTTGCATACTAATTCTGCCATAGAGGATTCAAATGAAGACCTCACAGGGCCAAGCATCAGAAGGCTGAAGGGTTTGACAAACCAATGCTTGGTGCAATGGACAGCCTGCCTGAAAGATTGCAGGTCGTTGCTAGGGGGATGGAGAGGTCCACCTCCAGCTTCGTCCGTGGCTTGATGCAGAACCTGGAACCCATCCTCTCCAACATGGAGAGGCTAGCTAATTCCATCCAATGACCTGGAGCCCAACATCATGCAGCGTCAGATGACTGAGATTGCAACATCCACTGCAGTCATAACAGCTTCCATGGTATGCCAAACAGCTTGTGAGGAATGACAAAGTGCTGTAATGGAAGCCCAAATAGCTTCCATTGCACGACTAGCATCTTCCATGGAATGGCGAAGTGCTGTAATGGAAGCTCAGGCAGCTGCGATGGTGGCTCTGTGCTCCTCAGTTGAAAGGGGCTTTCAGAGTGTTTAAGCTGTGCAGAGATCAGTCCTCCAGCAGATCACTGGGCTGGCTGAACAGACATGCTTAAATAGTAGCGTGGGAATCACAAAGCAGGAACCTACTGGCCTCGCTCCTGATGTGAGCATTTCTGATCCCTCCCCCGCCACTCCACCATTGCCCTGAGATGGTTCGGTCTGAAGCAGGGCCATCACGGCCCACAGTCTCTCCGGGGTGTTGCAAGAGGACATGTGAAGTGCCGTCTTCAGATACTAGTGTGCTGCTGCCACTCAGGTTGCACTTTGTGGATGCACCAGAGTAGGCAAAGCATTTATAGAATAGCCACAAAGGGTAATCACCAGGGTGAAGTGTCTATATTTTAAGTGCTGCTGGTTGTTTCAGGTTTTTATTGTTTATTTTTGCTCTAGATAAAGACATTATTTTGGGTAGTGGTGGAATTGGTGGTCTTTTATATTGTGTTGTTCTTGGGGAAGGGTTGAAAGGATTGAGTGCAGATGGTGGACTTCTTGATGGATGCTCAGTCATGGAAGGTAAGGCATGTGGGACCGTGCTCCGAAGTCTGATGGTGGTCCGATGGTCATTCAAAAGCATAAAATTACAAAGAAATATTAACAGATTAAGTGAATGGGCAAAACTGTGGCACATGGATTTCAATATTGGCAAATGTGAGGTAACCTACTTTGGATTTTAAAAGGATAGATGAGAGTACTTTCTAAATGGTGAAAAGTTAGAAGCAGTGGAGATCCAAAGAGACTTCAGGGTCCATGTACATAGATCAATAAAATGTCATGGACAGGTACAAATAATAATCAAAAAAGCTAATGGAATCCTGGCCTTTATATTTAGAGGACTAGAATACAAGGGATTAAAAGTTATGCTACAGCTTTACAAAGCACTCGTTCGACCACAGCTGGAGTATCGTGTTCAGTTCTGGGCACCACACCTTAGGTAGGAGATACTGGCCTTGGGGAGTGCAGCGTAGATTTACTGGAATAATACCCTGGATTCCAAAGATTAAGTTACAAGGAGAGATTATACAAATTAGGGTTGTATTCCCTGCAATTTAAAAGATTATGGGCGATTTGATTGAAGTTTAAGGTTTTAAGGGGAACAGATAGGATACATAGAGGGAAACTATTTCCGCTGGTTGGAGAATCTAGGACTAGGGAGCATAGCCTAATAATTAGAGTTTGGCCTTTCAGGAGTGACGTTAAGAAACACTTCCACACGCAAAGGGTCGCAGAAGTTTGGAACTCCCTTTTACAAATAGCAGTAGAGGCTGAGATTGATAGATTTGTGTTAACCAAAGGTACTAAGGGATCAATGGGGCAAATGCAGATATATGGAGGGAGGTCTCAGATCATCCATTATCTCATTGAATGGCAGAACAGGCTCAAGGGGCTAAATTGTGGGAAAGATGGGCATGGATTTGGGAAGGAAATGGAGGTTGGAGAGGCGGCGATAGGGGTCGAAGGTTGGCTTTTTGAGAGGGGTGATGACTACAGATTTGAGGAAGAGGGGTACAGTACCTGAGGAAAGAGAACCTTTAACAATGTCAGCTAACATGGGAGCCAGAAAAGGAAATTGGGTTGTCAGCAGTTTGGTGGGAATAGGGTCAGGGGAGCAGGAAGTGAGTCTCATGGACAGGATGAGCTCGGAAAGGTCATGAAGGAAGATTGGAGAGAAACTGGAGAAAGATGTGAGGTCAGGGCTACCACAGGGGGAATCCTTACAGGAAGTTTGGCCTGGTGAGCTGGTGGAAGGAAGGGAAGAGGCAGAGGCGGCCAAATGGATGGTCTCAATCTGAGAGACAAAGAAGTCCATGAGCTCCTCACACCTATTGTTGGAGGTGGAGGTGAGGGTGGAGACTGGGGAGAAGGTTAGCAGTGGAGAATAGAAGCCGGGGTTATCTTTACATTCCACAATGATTCTGGAATAGTGAGCAATTTTGGTAGATGAGAGCAGGACCCTATAGTGCTTTATGTGGTCCAGCCAGATCTGGCAGGAAATGGCTCAACCAGTTTGTCTGCCATATCCATTCAAGTCTGTATCCCTTGGACATAAGGGAGCGAAGATCAGAGCTGTACCAGGGGAATGGCCAGGGTGAGAGAATAATTGTTTTAACAGGGACTAGAGCATCAAAGGTGGTGGTGAGGGTGTGATTAAACATATTGGTAGCTGCAGAAAAGGACGAGGACGAGAGATGGCAACGATGAGGTGAATATAGGTTGGGGAATTTACATAAAGGGAGATATTAAGGGAGGATAGGGGCTAGTGAATTCAGAGGACAGAGAGTATGATGAATTGAGATGGAGGTTGAAATCACTAAGGTTCGATGCATAGGCAGAGGGAGGAAAGTAGTGAAGAAATATTGGTAATAAACTTTTATGGTACTTGGGTGGGCAATAGAGAACGAGAATTTTAAATGAGAGGTGAGAGGGGTGGAATAGGGCAAGATGCTCAAAGGGATGGGGAAAGTGCTGGAGGAGTAGGGGGACAGACCACGGTGTGATTTGCTGATGAGAGCCACACCACCACCATGGCGATCTGAGTGGGGCAAGTGATGGAAGGTATAGCCAGGCGGGGAGGCTTCATTTAAGGGTAAGGTATCATCGGCTCTCAACCAGGTTTCCATCAGGGCCATGATGTTGATGTCATCATCCATGATAAACTTCTGGATGGGAATGGCCATGTTTGAAGCAAATGAATGTTTTGAAGGGATTTGCGGAGAAGGTCGGTGATGGCTGCCCCACTGCCTGCATCCACAGGGTCAGCGCTGCGGGGGCGGGGGGGGGTGGGCGGGCGTGGGTGAGTTGGACGTGGAGACGATTGGCAAGATGGCAAGATTAGTCCCTAGTGGATGCACTAGGCCAGAAGGTCGGCGAGAGGACAGTTGGGGTTGCTGCTCGTAAGGATGCAGCGATGAGTGCCTCGATGGGCCCTTCGCAGGATGCCAAGAGAGGCACATAAGGAAGTTGTAGGCTTATCGAAGAGGGAGTCAAGCCTGGGATGGGGGGCAGGAGATTAGGAAGGTTGTAAAGTCTTGAAGAATTGGGGAAGGAATTTTGGAGGGCAGAGTATCCGAGAGAAGAGAGATCATAGGAGGCATGACGACAGGAGAGAACAGTCAGGGAGGGATAAGGAGAAAAGGAAAGTGGGGGAAAAGTGGAAAAGTATTGAATGGCTCAGGTCCGGAGCAGCAGTGCGCAGGCGAATGGGCAGGGGAATTGCTCAGGTTACATATTGATGGGTAGGAAACTGCCCCACATCTCATGTTGGGTGGAGCATTTCAACCAGACACTTCCTACATAATCCCTGCCCTGATCGCAGCTGTGTAATCTCCTGGGAAAGGCATAAATCTGGTGATGAGGAGACACAGGTTTAAATAATCACAAAAAGATTATCCAATTCCCTTTTGAAGGCAACTACTGTATATCAGGCAGTATATATCATAATCACTCATTGAGTAAAAACTTTGTTTTTCTGGTTCTTTTGCCAATCACCTTAAATCTGTGCCCTCTGGTTATTCCTTCAGCTGTTGGAGTAAATAAAGAGAAACTGTTTCCATCAAAACCCTTCATGATTTTTAAATACCTTTATCAAATTTCCTCTTGGCCTTCTCTGCTCTAAGGAGAACAACCCCAGCCTCTCCAGTCAATCCACGTAACTGTAATCCCTCATCCCTAGAACCATTCTAGTCAATTTCTTCTGTACCCTCTCCAATGCCTTCACAAACTTCCTAAAGTGAGGTGCCCAGAATCTGACAATACTCCAGCTGGGGCAGAATTAATATTTCATATGGGTTTAGTATAACTTCCTGGCTTTTGTACTCTATGCCTCTACTTATAAAGCTCAGCATCCCATATTCTTTATTAACTGCTTTGTTAACCTGTCCTGCCACCTTCAAAGATTTGTGCACATACACCTCCAGGTCCCCCTTTAAAATTGCACCATTTAGCTTGTATTCTTTCTCCTCATTTGTCCCACCAAAATACATCACCTCACATTTTTCTGTGTTAAATTTCAACTGTCCGCCCATTCCACCAGCCTCTGTATGTCGTCTTGAAGTCTATTACTGTCTTACCACACTTCCAAGTTTCATGTCATTTGCAAATTTCAAAATTATACCCTGTACCTCCAAGTCCAAGTCATTAAGGTATATCAAAATCAGCAATGGCCCTAGTACTGAATCATAGGGACCATCACTGTATACCTCCCTCTAGTCCAACAAACAGCCATTCATCACAACTCTGTTTTCTATTGCTTAGCTAATTTTGTATCCATGCTGCTACCACCCTTTATCCCATGGGCTTCAATTTTGCTAGCAAGCTAAATATGTGGTAGTTTATCAAATGCCTTTTGACAGTCCATATACACTACATCAACTGCGCTGACCTCATCCACCCTCTGTTACCTCATCAAAAAACTCAATCAAGTTAGTCAAATATAATTTTCACTCAACAAATCTGTGCTGGCTCTCCTTTATTAGTCCATGCTTGTCCAAGTGGCTGTCAATTTTCTCCAGGATTATTGTTTCTAAACTCTTCCCCACCATCGAAGTTAAACTGACTGGCCTGTAATCGGCAGGTTTATCCTTCTCCCCTTTTTTGAACAAGGGTGTAACATTTGCAATCCTCCAGTCTTCTGGCACCACCCCTGTATGCAAGAAGGATTGGAAGATTGTGATCAACATTTCTCAGCAACAGAGTATGCATTCCATCCGGACCGGGTGACATATCCACTTTAAGTGCTGCCAGTCTCTCGTATCGCCTCAAGCTATTTTTATCTCATCCAGTATCCTGACAACCTCCTCATTTACCGTAGCTTTGGCAAAATCCTCTTCCTTAGCATTGTTGGACAGAGTATGAATCAGAAAATTAGAGAAACTAGTGAAAAGTGTAATCCAATAATAATGGGGAACTTTAATCTTCATATAGACTGGGCAAACCAAATTGGCAAAAGTAGTTTGGAGGACGAATCATGGAATGCATTCAATTCAGTTATCTAGAACAATATGTTGAGCAACCAACTAGGGAAGTCTATTTTAGATGTGGAATGGGACACGGTTAATTAGTAATCTTATAGTAAAGGATCATCTGGGGAAGAGTGATCATAATATGATAAACTCCATTTACAATTCTAAGCGTGATGTGGATAAGTAAAAAAATAGGGTCTTAAATTTAAACAAAGCCAATTATGTTGGCTAAGGTACATTGGGAAATTAGATCAAAAAATACATGGTAAATAAACAATCGTGAAAATTTAAAGAAATAATTCACAATTCCCAACGAATATACAGTCCCTTGAGGGATTAAAATCTCCACTGGAGAAATGGTACAGCCATGGGTAACTAGAGAAGTTAAAGATAGAATATACATTCCTTTGAGGGAGAAATGCTCCATGTGAAAAGTGGTCCAACCATGGCGAACTACAGAAGGTAAGGATACTATTAGATTAAGAGGTTTATAACATTGCCAAAAAGAGCAGTAAGCCTGAGGATTGGGAGGGTTTTAAAAATCAGCAAAGGATGACCAAGAAATTGAAGAGGAAGAAAATAGAATGAGAGAGTAATCTAGCAAGAAATATATAAAAGCAGTTTGTAAGAGCTTCTACAAGTACGTAAAAAGAAATAGAATAGCGAAAATAAATGTGGGTCCCTTAGAGGCAAATACAGGAGAAATTATAATGGGGTGTAAGGAAATGGCAGAGATGTTAAGCAAATATTTTGTACCTGTCTTCACAGTAGAAGACACAAGACACAACACATAGTGGGGAACTAAGGGTCTAATTAATAATAGTAAAGTAGTACTGGAGAAATTAATGGGACTAAAAATCAACAAATCCCCTGGACCTGATCTCCTACATCGTATGGTTGTAAGAGAGATAGCTGCAGAGATAGTGGATATATTGGTTGCGATCTTCCAAAATTCCCTAGATTCTAGACCGGTCCCAGCGATTGGAAGGTAGCAAATGTAACCCCAGTATTCAAGAAAGGAGGGAGACAGAAATGTCCCCACTAATTTTTTTTGTACTGAGTGGGCCACAAATTTCTTTGAACGGGACCTTTTTGTCCATGGGCAAATTTAACAAAAACTTTTACAACAACAGCAACCACATAAAAGCATATATACAGTAATCCCATATTGCCACCCCACTGTCTCAAATCATGAGACAATCAGACAAACTCTTAAAAATCATGAAATCAGTCGCTCTTTTTTGGTTCATAAACATCATTAGTGGCTTTATTTAATCTGTAACAGGTCACAGCTCTTAGAAAAACTATATTACATGTGTCTCATGTTAGAATTTTCTCCGTATCAGCTGGTCAGGTGTCCCATCAAAGTTAATTTTAATATTTCTGGGTCATTGTCCGATTATGATATGTTAATATTGGAGATTAGTCGGCACCATGAGTGAGTAGGAAGAAGCCAACAAGTCGGCTCCTGCCCATGTCAAGAGGGGCAATTATGCATTCTGGGCATCATGTGATATGACTCGCCTTAAAGTCCAACACCTACGGAAGCCAAGCTTGATCACCTTGGGTCTACCTCTCCCTTCTCCTTTAAGAACCTCCGGAAAACCCACCTCTTTGACCAAGCCTTTGATCACCCAATCCTAATATCTTTGACTCTGTATATAATTGCACCTGATCACACCTCTGTGAAACATAGAAAATAGGTGCAGGAGTAGGCCATTCGGCCCTTCGAGCCTGCACCACCATTCAATAAGATCATGGCTGATCATTCCCTCAGTACCCTTTCCTGCTTTCTCTCCATACCCCTTGATCTGAAATCCCCTTTTACTGGGAAATACCATTCAACACAAACACTTTGTAAAACAAAAATGTGTAAATCTACAGCAAGATCTATGTACCTGGACCTCAAAGTCTCTTTGGACCTCAAGTGTGTTTAGTTTATCATTTAGAAAGTATCCTGTTCTATTCTTTTTAGGTCTAAAGTGGATGACCTCACATTTGCCGATATTGAAATCCATTTGCCACATTTCTGCCCATTCATTTAGTCTGTCGATATTCCTTTGTAATTATATGCTTTCATCTACACTGCCTAGTATGCTGCCTTTCTTTGTGTCATCGACAAATTCGGATATATGACTTTCTATGCCATCATCTAAGTCGTTGATAAATACTGTGAATAATTTTGAGTCCCCAACATAGATTTCTGTGGGATACCACTAGTCACAGCCTGCCAATTTCAGAACCTACCCATTATCCCTACCGGCTGTCTCCTGTCGTTCAGCCAATTTCCTAACTAAGTCAATAATTTGCCCTCAAATCCATGGGCTTCAGCCTTAGTTAACAGTCTCTTATGCAGTCTACACAGTACGAGATTAAACAGAGTGCACTTAAACAGAGTGCACTTAAACAGAGTGTTTTATTTGGGAATTTGAAAAGAGTGGGAATTCAGAAAAGAGGGGGAAGGAGTTGCTATTTTTTGCCTACACTACTTGTAGTGTTTTGTTGTACAGGTAGATATTCAATTTCATTGCAGATAACTTAATTTAAATCAATTAAGTCATCAAGAAACTAAACTGTAAACTAAGTTACTTAAATACAAATTAAATTAAATTAAACAAAGTCATAATGGGGATGGCAGTGCAGGTGGTGTGCCGCAACTGCAGCATGTGGGAGTTTATGGGGAGCATTATGATCGCGGACAACCTCGTTTGGAGTAAATGTCTGAATCTTGAGGAATTTGTTGAACTGGAGTCTGACGTGCAGACATTGCAAGGTTAAGGTTAGAATCAGGGAGGGGGAAGAGTTGCGTGGACACACTGATCCAGGAGGCAGTCACATCCTTTAGGTTAGGTAGTGGTACAGGTCTGGTTAGTGGTCAGGGACAGGAGGGTATGACTGCAACTCAGGCAGGTAAGGAAACCCCAGGTGCAGTGTGGGAAGAGCCTCAGCATTTGTCTTTATCCAACAGGTATGAGGTTCTTACTGCCTGTGTGAATGAGGGAAAAGACTCCAGGATGGATGAGCAGGCTGACCATGGCACCATGGTGCAGGAGGCCATTCAAGCGGGGAGAGTGAAAGGGAATGTAGTTGTGGTAGGGGACAGTATAGTCAGAGGAATAGATACAGTTCTTCGCAGCCATGACCGGGAATTAAGAGGTTGTGTTGCCCACCCGGTGCCAGGGTTAAAGACATCCCCTCACAGCTGGTGAAGAACTCGGGAGTGGGAAGGATAGGATCCAGTTGTCGTGGTCCACGTAGGAACCAACTACATAGGCAGAAATAGGATCGAGGTTCTGCTGAGAGTGTTTGGGGAGTTGGGTCCAAATTAAAAAGCAGAACCTCACAGGTAAGATGTAGAATCAGTTTGGGTGGAGCTAAGTAGCAGCAAGGGGCAGAAAAGATTGGTGGGATTTGTTCATAGAGCCCCAAACAGTAGTTGGAATGAAGGACAGAGTATAAATCAGGAAATTAGAGGCGCATGTAACAAGGGTAATACAGTAATCATGAGGGACTTTAATCTACATATAGACTGGGCAAACCAAATTTGCTGTAATAGTGTGTAGAACGAATTCATGGAATGTATACAATATAATTTTCTCGATCAGTATGTTGAGGAACCAACTAGGGAACAGGCTATTTTAGATCAAGTATTGTACAATGAGAAAGGATTAATTAATAACCTTGTTGTAAAGGGGCCCTTAGGGAAGAGTGACCATAATATGATAGAATGTTATATTAAGTTTAAAAGTGATTTAGTTAAATCCGAAACTAGGTTCTTAAATCAAAACAAAGCAAACTATATAGGTATGAGGGGCGAGTTGGCAAAGGTAGATTGGGAAACTACATTAGCAATAGCTAGCATTTAAAGAATTAATACATAATTTAAAACAAATACACATTCCTTTAAGGCACAAAATACCCACAGGAAAAGTGGTCTAACCGTGGCTAACAAGAAAAGTTTAAGATAGTATTAGACCAAAGCAAGAGACTTATAATGTTACCAAAAAGAGCAGTAAGTTTGAGGATTGGAAGGATTTTAGAATTCAGCAAAGGAGGACCAAGAAATTGATAAAGAAATGGAAAATAGAATGAGAGTAAACAATCGCGAGACATAAAAACAGACTGTAAAAACTTCCATAGGTAGTAAAAAGGAAAAAATTAGCAAAAGTAAATGTGGGTCTCTTACAGGCTGAGACAGGAGAAATTATAAATGGGGAAGAAGAAAATGGCAGAGAAATTAAACAAATACTTTGTATCTATCTTCACAGAAGACGACACAAAAAACCTCCCGGAAATAGTGGAGAACAAGGGTCTCGCGAGAATGAGGAACTGAAAGAAATTAGTATTAGTAAAAAAGTAGTACTGGAGAAATTAATGGGACTGAAAGCCGATAAATCCCCTGGACCTGATGGCCTACATCCTAGGATTTTGAAAGAGGTGGCTATAGAGATAGTGGATGCATTGGTTGTCATCTTCCAAAATTCCATAGATTCTAGAATGGTTCCCGCAGATTGGAAAGTAGCAAAGTAACCGCACTATTTAAAAAAGGAGGGAGAGAGAAAACGGGGAACTACAGACCAGTTAGCCTAACATCAGTAGTAGAGAAAATGCTAGAATATATTAAGGATGTGGTAACAGGGTATTTAGAAAATAATAATAGGATTGGGCAGATTCAACACAGATTTATAAAATGGTAATCATGTTTGACAAATCTGTTTAGTTTTTTGAGGTTGTAACTAGCAGGATAGATAAGAGGGAACCAGTGGATGTGGTGTATTTGGATTTTCAGAAGGCATTCGATAAGGTGCCACACAAGAAGTTAGTAAACAAAATTCGGGCTCATGGGATTGGGGATAATATATTAGCATGGATTGAGGATTGGTTAATGGACAGAAAACAGAGAGCAGGAATGAATGGTTAATTTTCGGGTTGGCAGACTGTAACTAGTGGTGTACCGCAAGGATCAGTGCTTGGGCCTCAGCTATTCACAATATATATCAATGATTTGGATGAGGGGACCAAACGTAATATATCCAAGTTTACTGATGATGCAAAGCTAGGTGGGAATGAGGAGGATGCAAAGAGGCTTCAAGGGGATATAGACAGGCTAAGTGACTGGGCAAGAACACGGCAAATGGAATATAATGTGGAGAAATGTGAAGATATCCAGTTTGGTAAGAAAAATAGAAAAAGCAGAGTATTTTTTAAATGGTTACTGATTGGGAAATGTTGGTGTTCAGAGGGACCTGGGTGTTCTTGTACACAAATCACAAAGTTAACATGCAGGTAACAGCAAGCAATTAAGAAAGCAAATAGTATGTTGGCCTTTATTACAAGAAGATTTGAGTATAAGAGTAAAGTCATCTTAATGCAATTATATAGGGCCCTGGTGAGACTGCACCTGGTGTATTATGTACAGTTTTGGTCTCCTTACCCAAAGAAGGATATACTTGCCATAGAGGGAGTGCAACGAAGGTTCACCAGACTGATTCCTGGGATGGGGGGATTGTCCTATGAGAAGAGATTGAGTAGACAATGCCTATATTCTCTAGAGTTTAGAAGAATGAGAGGTGATATCATTGGAACATGCAAAGTTCTTACAGGGCTGACTGGTTAGATGTTTTCCCTGTCTGGGGAGTCTAGAACCAGGGGTCAGACTCAGAATAAGGGATTGGCCATTTAGGACTGAGATGAGGAGGAATTTCTTCACTCAAATGGTTGTGAATCTTTGGAATTGTCTACCCTAAAGGGCTGTGGATACTGAATCATTGAGTATATTCAAGGCCGAGATAGATAAAATCTTTAGGCTCTAGGGTAATCAAGGGATATGGGTATCATGCAGGAAAGTGGACTTGAGGTTGAAGATCTGCCATGATCTTGTTGAATGGTGGAACAGGCTCGAGGGGCCTTATAGCCCACTCCTGCTCCTAATTATTATGTTCTTATGTTTATAAGGTGGCACTAGGATCAGATGGTGCATGTTGAGCAGAGATCAGAAAAAAATATTTTTTTATAAAGAAAGAGAGGGGAAAACTCGGGTAGAAATTCACCTCCGCCCGAAAGGGGCCACACCTTCAGTTTTTTGAAATTTTTCCCCGCTGCATGGGTTGGGTCGGAGGTGCTGTCGATATTCGGCACTTGGAAGCTTTTGTTGCTTGGGGCGGATGTAGTTGTGGCTGAGGGGCGAAAGTGCCCTTGCAGCGGGTTGGCTGCCCCGATCACTCATCAGCGCTGTGCTAATGACGTCAGCGCGTCGCTGACGACGTCACAACGTCTCACCCCTTCAGTTAAATGGGGGCACCGCGGCGAGCTCTGCATATTTCTAAGTTAAGTCCACTGGGCCACCAGGGAGAGTTTCAGCCGGGCCAACGGCCTGGCTCCCAAGAGGGGGTGACGGCCTGGAATTGTCGGGCTAACCTGGCAGTCGACCGACAATAAAAAATAAAATGGTGCCAACGGCAGCACCACCTCCCCTTTTAAGGGTCGCCATGTCACCGACCAACACGGAGTGTGACAACACAAAGAGCTATCAGGAGCACCAGCCAGCAGCGAGACAATTCCGCAAAAGGGATATTTCCCACAGGGAAATTTCGGGAAGGGGTCGGCATGTACACGCCGCGGCGGTAAAACAGGCAGAGCAGTCCTCTTTACCGCCCCACCCCGATGAAGGGCAATTAAAAAAAATTGCAGCCCCTCCGCGGAGAGTTAGCGGCCATACCACACCGACCTCTGGCCGCCGCTTTCAGGCCAGAGGACTTATCGGGAGGGGCAATTTTGGCACCAGAATCTTTAGCAGTATTTCCTCCACGAACTCGATTGAATGTTAATTGTTGTTTCGTTACATGTTTTTATCCAATTAAAAAACTGTTGGAAAATTTGCACATGTAAATGTCTGGGTCATCATGGCTGTCTAAAAGTTAATAGTGCAAGTTTGATGCAAAAGTGATGCATTGTATATTGCTATTCATAATTCTGATTCACAGCCACAAGAAAAACATTAGCCTTTTTTTCTATTTCATATGCAAGTTGACATGCTTTGCATCTCCAGTATTTTCTATATTTCTTTCAGGTTTCCAACATCTGTGGTGTCCTTTCTAATATTCTCCTAGTCTTGCAAAGCATTAAACAAAAAGGCTTGTGCTCCTGGCAACTGCTGTTATTGATATTTTTTGTGAACTCAACATATGAGTACAAGAGTTCTTCCCACAAACCAAAAAACTTACACGCCAAATGTTTAAGATATTTTCATGTGATTTCAGACCTTACAAAGCTCATTGGACCTCAACAGCTGCTGAATTGTTTGGGGATAAATTGACAGAGATTGCACTATTCTACTGAAATCTTATTCTGATAAAGCTTGTGAGTGGAAGGGATTAGGAACATGTACAAACCTACAAACTTATTACATCCAATCAACAGATATAAAAACAGGATGCGAAAGATGGGCTCCAATCATGATTATTATTTTTTAAGTGTTGCTAAAATGTGACTGGACAACTTTAATGAAGTAATACCAAACATCAGCTGTCAAAGTTATACCATGCAACTGCAGAGTGAAATTTCTCAGGAGAGATCAAAAATATCAAAGTTCTCATTACTGGCTCTGAAGTATTGGTTAACATACATAAAATGGCTATTTCTGGTTCATTTATTCAATAATGGCTAAGATGACAAACACCATTATGTTTGAGGGATGAATATAGTGTTAATTATTTCACGTAAACCATTAGAAATGGTAATAGATGGTAATGAACGCTGGACTCACAACTACTGGCTGGGGTCAAGTTCAACTTAAACTTACCTTCTGAATATTGGGTTTGATGCATCGGACAAAGAATGGATTTGATGTGCTTAATGTTGCCATTAAAGAATGGAGAGAGTTCTAAAAAAATTGAAACAAAAACTAGTTATGGCTTTCAAAACAATTAATTTAGCTTACAGGTTTCACACAACTAATCATTAACAAAGGCTTAAGATTTACAATACATTCTCTTCAAGAAGGATTCTCTGAGACACCCTTCTGGATTGTGCATTTGTATTAAAATCTACTCCCTCGAGAATACTGAACTGCTGCAAACACCTTAACCTTGATTTTAACTCCCAGGCAGAAACGTGGCAAAGTGCACAGCTAGCCCATCCAGGAGTGATAGCCGGGAGGCTTGGCCAATTGAAATAGCTGGGCCTAATTAACATTCTGCTTACCGACTTCCTGACCAAAATATCTGCAAAGTCAGCGGGAAGAGCTGCCCGGCTGTTAAAACCGAGAGGCAGCAGGCTGTCGCCGAGGACCCAGTTAAGTACTCTGGAAGAAAAGCCGATTGGGGCAGGAGGGAAGCATGTGGCGGTGCCCCCCCCCCCACTCCCCCGCCCGCCCCAGGTTTCCACATGGTGCCTCAAGGAGCACACTCCTGACCTGGTCCTGGCTGCAGTTCCAGACAGATTTTGCCTGCTTAGGCCTCAGATTTAAATAGCATTCCGATTATATCAGAACCTGATCTGCATATTTAAAGAGGGCCCTGCTGGCTTGAGTCATGTGTCCTTGCTACCTGCAATTTAAAATTGCAGTTGGCTGGAATGGAGTAGGCAAGTCCCCCAGTTCATTTTAAACCGACACTCCACCACTTTTCCACCAGGCTGGGTGGGAGTTAATATCAACCCCTATGACTGCTAAGGCAGTCGTCTGTAAACTTAGCATGCAACATGTATGATCAGAACACAGTAACAATGTGTACAAATCATCAGCAGTGCACAGTTGGAAAACCAAAACCAGACATCAAACTTTGTTCCATTGGGATTTGTACTCAGCAAAACAGACACGATTCCCATATGGAAACTCATGATTGAAATTCCACTTACATCTGTTCTGAATGTTCACATTTGCTTTAACGGCAGAAACACAAAGGCTATCCAGTTATAAACAGCAGGGGTATTTACGCCTGTGTATTTTGGTCATAAACATATGTTTTCCTAACACCTTTCCCCCTGGAGCTGTGAAGTAGAGTGCAGGTGGTGAAGAGTCAATGTGAACTAATACAAACCCTCAATGTTAATTATCAGCAGATTTAAACCAAAACCAATGGCCTTCTGTAAAGGCCCAAATGGATTATGTTCAGTGCAATCGCCATAGCTCAAGCCACATGTGATCTTGCTGAGGCGGAAAAGGTTAAAAGGAGGTGGAATTACTTTGGTTTGGTCTCAAACTATAAAATTAATCTGTAATGCTGGTGATAAAAGCTAGAACCTCTGATGCCCAGACACATCAGTAGCTTTTACTTTAACAGGTGAAACATTTATTTTTGATTTTGTAAAAAACTTTCTTCTCAGAACACTATTATCTAATAAAATTGTGCCATACGGTCAATATTTAAAAGATGAAAGCCAGAACCGTGTGATTTTAAGTTTGCTAGATGAAAAACAAAAATAATTTAGGCTGTTATTGACAGACATGTAAATGCAGGTTACATTTTTAAGCTACGGAAGTGCCTTTAAAAATATTAAATGGAAGATCCTAGTGCATTTAAAATTATCAGCTCTTTTTCTTCCCAGGAGGATGAAAATATATAAATACACTAGCAGATACACAATGTAAACAATTTATTAACCTTATACACAAACATATAATGATACTGATCAACTGGACCACAACTGAACAAGCCTCTTACAATAAATGTCTGGTATTGTTTTCTCAGCCTGCTGAGGGAATCAAGTAGAAGTCTGTGGTGGGAGTAAACTTCTATGCTGGATGGGAGGACAGATCAGAGATACTGTGGTTTTAATTTGAGTTAGATATGCACATACTCTTTATTATGTAAGCAGAAGTTGTACTGATAACACCAACGGTCTCATCATACTGCTTTTCAGGACAAAATGGGAGTTTTTCTTTTTGTACTTAGAATTCATGCAATGTGACTGCAGGTTTGTTTTTAAATGCCAACTGTAACACTTTTTTTTATAAATGGTTTGAGAATATTCTAACCTGGTCACCAGTTGGCCTCACTGCAAACTCGTACTACATTTATTCAATTTATGGTTTCCCCTTCTTTACACAACCTTTCACTTCCCAATATTAGCTCCTCTTTCTCTGCCATTTTTGTGAAAAGAATAATTTGTCACCATACAAATGGTCTCACAGGTATGGAATAAGCTAGGTTGCAGGAAATATTTTGCAGCCATATACTGGTGCCAAGCTGCTCAATGTCTTGGGTTCACAAGTGTTGTGCTTTCATGAAGATAAACAACGAGCCTGTTTTCACTCTGTAGTGAGAACACTAGCTGGAACTGAAAAAAAATCTTCTCAGGTCAGGTATTTGGTGGTGTTGGTGAGATGAAGCAGCCATCTACACAGCTGTGCTTATAACAAAGATTAAAACTTGAAGTGCTGTGGTGTCATGCTACCAAAATGCAGAGGCCCTGAATTTATTCAAGGACTCAACCAGACACCTGCTGTAACTTCATGAGTTCCGGGTCTGCCTTGTAAGGCGCAAAGTTCCGTCTGTCCCTTGCTAAGCCAGTGACGACAAGAGGGCGAAGACAGCCTACATGAGTTTCTTGGACAAAGGGGCCCGGCATATTACTAGCAGCTTTTACGGTGAGATGAAGTGTACTGGCCTCCATGTGTGAGCAAGTGCATCTCACACCTCCATTCGAGAGGAACAGTCTGGAACCCTAAAGAATCATGAACATGATTTTTCATTTGACACACGCTGTAAATGCTGTTCTTATATCTGTGGTTTAACTTACTTAGAAATTATCCCTTCTCTTTCCTAATTCAGTTTGGCATGAGTTTCAAATATGCCTCCAGTGGAATTAAGTATAATTGCACTGGTTTGAACTCAGATATTTGTCAGAGCTGCAGATTCAATCTGAAAAATCAAACCAGCTAGTTTTTCAGTATGTAAATGCAGCATGAGGCACAATACTGGTACAGAGCATAAAGTCCCAGTTTAATCTATGGTCAGATGGGGCAGCAATGGGACATTACAATTGGCCTCAGTGTCCGAGTGAATAAAAACCAGCTGAGGATCCCCGCCCAGTCCACGAACCTGCATGCAGCTGGTTCACATTGATCTAACCATTCATCACGAGATGCGGCAAAATCACATTAACCTGTACCATGCTTCACTCTTTTCACAGCAAAATCTTCCTACTGCTCCAGAATCATCCTGAAAAATTCCTTTTCATCATGACAAACTGCTCCCCCTAGCCTCTTATGCTCTGCCCCTTCACCCTCACATTTTTTAAAATTTGTTCCTGGGATGTGGGCGTCGCTGGCAAGGCCAGCATTTATTGCCCATCCCTAATTGCCCTCAAGGTGGTGGTGGTGAGCCGTCTTCTTGAATCGCTGTAATCCATGTGCTGTTAGGGAGGGAGTTCCAGGATTTTGACCCAGTGACGATGAAGGAACGGCGATATACTTCCAAGTCAGGATGGCGTGTGACTTGGAGGGGAACTTTGAGGTGGCGGTGTTCCCATGCATCTGCTGCCCTTGTCCTTCTAGGTGGTTTAGGTCGTGGGTTTGGGAGGTACTGCCGAAGAAGCCTTGGTGAGTTGCAATACCAAGTACGAAGACCTCATGGATTTCTTTGTCACCAATACGGAGACTATTTTGCCTCTGCTGCTATCTTCCCTCTCTGCAACACACTGCAGTCCCCCCGCTCTACATTTCATTTCCCACATTGCCATGCAGCTTCTGTCCAATCTTTCCCTCCTTGTACACTCCCTAGCTCATCTCTTCTAGGAGACCCGCATCCCATTCAGTTAAACCCTCCCCATGCAACTGGCTTCCATGCCTGTCAACATTGCTAATTACACCCTTCACTCAGCACCTTGCCTCTCCTTTTCAAAATCACCAACACACCATCCTCAAGAACCCATCCATCTTTTCCAACTAGTGCTCCATCTTCAACTTCCCTTTGATCGCTAGGGTCTTCAAATGGCCATTTCTCTTGAAGCGCTCTGTTCAAATCCCTTCAGTCTAGCTTTCAACCTGTTCACAACATCAAGACCTCCAACTGTGACTACAGTGCATTAGTCATCCTTATTCTCCTCCAGCTTCCTGTGGTATTTGAGATGGTCAACCATTCTAACCTCCTCCATTGCTTTGTATCAGTCTTTATGGTAGAGGACACTAACAATATTCCAACAGTGAATAGTCAAGGGGCTATGGGGGGGAAGAACTTAACACAATCACAAAGGAGGTGGTACTCAGTGAGATAATGGGACTAAAGGCAGATAAATCCCCTGGACCTGATGGCTTCCATCCTAGGGCCTTAAGAGAAGTAGCGGCAGGGATTGTGAATGCATTGGTTGTAATTTACCAAAATTCCCTGGATTCTGGGGAGGTTCCAGCAGATTGGAAAACTGCAAATGTAATGCCCCTATTTTAAAAAGGAGGCAGACAAAAAGCAGGAAATTACAGACAAGTTAGCCTAACATCTGTGGTTGGGAAAATGTTGGAGTCCATTATTAAAGAAGCAGTAGCATGACATTTGGAAAAGCAAAATTCGGTCAGGCAGAATCAACATAGATTTATGAAGGGGAAGTCATGTTTGAAAAATTTGCTGGAAATCTGAGGATGTAACGAACACGATGGATAAAGAAGAACCAAAAGGATATGGTGTATTTGGATTTCCAGAAGGCATTTGACAAGATGCCACATAAAAGGTTACTGCACAAGATAAAAGTTCATGGGGTTGGGGGTAATATATTAGCATGGATAGAGGATTGGCTAACGAACAGAAAATAGAGAGTCAGGATAAATGGTTTATTCTCTGGTTGGCAATCAGTAACTAGTGGAGTGCCGCAGGGATCAGTGCTGGGACCCCAACTATTTACAATCTATATTAATGACTTGGAAGAAGGGACTGAGTGTAACGTAGCCAAGTTTGCTGATGATACAAAGATGGGAGGAAAAGCAATGTGTGAGGAGGGCACAAAAAATCTGTAAAAGGACATAGACAGGCTAAGTGAACAGGCAAAAATTTGGCAGATGAAGTATAATGTTGGAAAGTGTGAGGTCATGCACTTTGGCAAAATAAAATCAAAGAGCATGTTATTATTTAAATGGAGAAAGATTGCAAAGTGCTGCAATACAGCGGGATCTGGGGGTACTTGTGCATGAAACACAAAAGGATAGTATGCAGGTACAGCAAGTTATCAGGAAGGCCAATGGAATCTTGGCCTTTATTGTAAAGAGGAGTATGAAAGCAGGGAGGTCTTTCTACAGTTATACAGGGTATTGGTGAGGCCACACCTGGAATACTGCATGCAATTTTGGTTTCCATATTTACGAAACGATATACTTACTTTGGAGGCAGCTCAGTGAAGGTTCACTAGGTTGATTCCGGAGATGAGGGAGTTGACTTATGTGGAAAGGTTGAGTAGGTTGGGCCTCTACTCATTGGTATTAAGAATGAGAGGTGATCTTATTGAAAGGTATAAGATTATGAGGGGGCTTGACAGAGTGGATGTAGAGAGGATGTTTCCACTGATGGGGGAGACTAGAACTCGAGGGCATGATCTTAGAATAAGGGGCCGACTATTTAAAATTGAGATGAGAGGAAATTTCTTCTCTGAGCCTCGTAAATCTGTGGAATTCGCTGCTTAGAGAGCTGGGACATTGAATAAATTTAAGATAGAAATAGACAGTTTCTTAAACGATAAGGGGTTATGGGGATCAGGCAGGGAAGTGGACCTGAGTCCATGATCGGAATCAGCCATGACTGTATTAAATGGCGCAGCAGACTCGAGGGGCCGTATGGCCTACTCCTGCTCCTATTATGTTCTTATGTTCTCCTTGTCCAGTGCCTTAGTGCTTGTGAAACCTTTGGTTTGGGTTCCACATGTACATTGATGACACCCAGCTCTACCGCCTCTCCGGATCCCTCCACTGCCTCAGTGTTGTCAGCCTACTTGTCCAAGATCCAGAGTCCTGGATGAGCTGCAAATTCCTCCAGTTAAACATTGTCTTCAGTCCCTGCTACATACTTCATATCCTCACCACTGATTCAATCCCTCTCCCTGCCACTGACTCAGGTTGAAGCCGACAGTTTACAATTTCAGCATCCAATTTAACCCCGAGCCAAACTTCCCACCCCATACTCTCTCCATCACATAGATCACCTAATTCTACCTCCGTAACATGACTTGTCTCCACCACTGTCGCACTGCTGCTGAGACACTAATTCATGTTTTTGCTATCTCCAGACTCCATTATTCCAAAACTCTCCTGCCCGGCCTCCTGTATTCCACCCTCCATAAACTTTAACTCATCCAAACCTCTGCTGCCCACATCCTAAATCCTGATTGTTGTGGACGCAAATAAACAGACTAACCAGGAGTAAAGTAACTTAACGGTATCCTTTATAACAACAACACAAAATGGTGTCCCAAACCAGCATGAACCAGAATGTTTACAGCAGTGTGTAAATAGCTCCCGCAGGGTCCTTATGCCTGTCTGTGTCCTGTGACAAACAAATAGGAGTATGAACGAGTATGAACACAACATATTTCCCCCCTTTTGAAAAAACAGTCTATGAACAGACAAAGTCCTTGAGATAGCCAGGCCGTGTTCTGATACACTGTGATATGGAGCTTGTAGTGTTTGATCGAGGTTTTTTGGTTGGGAAACCGAACGGTGCCTCTGTTTCATCCTGCTGGTCTGTTGACCTGTGAGTTGGGATCAGTCTACGATCATTCCATCAAGTTCTTAAGCTCGTAGGGGTGAGGGCTGAACTGTCGCCCGATCTGTTTTGGAGGCGAAAGTGAAGATGCGAGCTTATGACTACAGTTTGAGCACTTAACGCTGACCCAATCTCCATTCTTCAGTTGCGCCACATCGTTTTGTGTCAGTATACGACCTCGCTTTTCATTGGCGTTCTGAAATCTGGGATGCGAGTGTGGTTATCTTTGCGCTAGGTTTGGCTGGGGGTTTTGAGAATGTCCAGTAGCCAGCAAAGATTCCGCCCAATCAGGAGCTCAGCAGGTGTCTCCCCCGTTAGCAAGTGCTTTGTCGAACGGTATGTATGGAGAATGGTTTGAACCGCTTCATCGAAAGTTTGGCCTGCTGCGAGGTTGGTTTTCAAATCCTCTTTGATGATGCGGTTAAATCGCTCAACACCTCCGTTGCTTTGAGGATTGTACCGAGCAGTAAGGCGATAGCATGATGAGTGAGGAAATCCGCGAACTGGTCGGACAAAAACAGTGGTCCATTGTCAGTGATTATGACCTCTGGGAGGCCCCATTTCATGAACATACGCTACAGAATAGTGACTATCGTTGATGAGGTCACTGAAATTGTAGCGATTTCTGGCTTTTTGAAATGCAGGTCATGCACTACAACAAAGAAACGCTGGTGCTGTGGAGCTGCTTCAGCTGGACCGAAGATATCCAACTGAAGTTGTTGCCATGGTCTTTGTGGCCATGGAATGGTCTTTGTGGCCATGGAATGGTCTTTGTGGCCATGGAATGGGCTCCATTAGCGCTGATTGGATGTTTGTGGCCTTTTTACTCAGACTGCATGCTTCGCAGTGCGAGACAAACTCCTCGATGCGAGTGTCATTCCCAAGCTACCATACAGAATTGCAACATCTCTGCTTCATGCAGACAATGCCAGGGTGTCCATTGTGCGCTATTGAAGCGACTTAGGAATTACTGCTCTATCACCATGAGTTAGGCAGCCATCGTTCCAAATGGAAAACTCATCGTGAAGCCTGTAGATGGTTTTCAGTTCTTCCAGAATTTGTTTAGGACACTCAGTCTGGAGGAAGTGGCACATGTGCTGGAGCATAGCATCACGCTGTGATTCGGTATTGAGTACATCGCAGGAGACAAAGTTTCTGATGGACTGAGTGATGATCGACATACGTGTCATCAGTGAACAAGTCAGCACCAGAGTCCGAAGCAGGTGTCGAGCGGCTGAGCATGTCAGCTACGTAGTTGCAACTGTCAATGATGTACTATACATCAAAGTTATACTGATGAAGACGATTTGACCATCGACTGATTCGTAGTGGTCTGTGCCCAAATCCAGTTGTAGCAAGTAGCTTAGTTAGCGCTTGGTGATCTATATGGAGGGTAACTTTACTGCCATAGAAATAGATGTGCCAGCGTTCACATGCGTAATGCAAGCGAGTGCTGTAGAGTATTTACATTCTACAGATGAGTGTGCGCGAGAGGCGAAGGCTATTGGGCGATCCAGGCCGTCAATCCATTGCGAGAGCACAGCACCCATGGCGGTGCCTGATGCATCCGTGGTGACATACGTAGTGGCATTCAGATCAAAGTATGCAAGGATAGGAGGGAATGTGATTTTCTCCTTAAGCGTGGTGAATGCTTGAGCCTGGGAATCTGTCCATTCCAAGGGACGTCCTTGCACAGCAACTTGCGAAGTGGTTCGACAATGTGCTCGTAGTGCGGGACAAATTTCAGATAGAGGTTGCAAGTGCCGAGGAATAATAATGAAACTTCTATGACGTTGGTAGCCTCCTGATCGCCTTGTGCTGTGACTCTGTAGCCCAGAAAGTTTATTTCTCCAGCAGCAAATGTACATTTATCGGCATTAAATGTAATGATGTGTAGCAAGTCTAGCCATAACTGTGTGAAGTCACTGGTCATGTTCTTCCATTATCCATCCATGGATGACGATATCGTCAAGCAGATTGAGTGCTCTCTCTATGCCTGCTAGCATAGTAGTGACAATCTTCTGAAATGCACGTGTTGTAGAAAATAATCAGTAGGGCATGCGTCGATATGGATACAGACCATCATGCGTCGTGAATGCTGCGAGCGGTTTGCGGTCCTCCATAGGGGCATTTGCAGGTAACTGCGGCGCATGTCGAGTTTCATAAAAACTATTGAGACATGGAATT
Organism: Pristiophorus japonicus; assembly: GCF_044704955.1. Taxonomy (NCBI): domain Eukaryota; kingdom Metazoa; phylum Chordata; class Chondrichthyes; family Pristiophoridae; genus Pristiophorus; species Pristiophorus japonicus. The sequence goes on from NC_091981.1 coordinate 78,533,983, forward strand.
CTGAAGACAGTTTGTCAACGGTAGGAAGAGGGTACTTGTCAGGGATGATGGCCTTGTTGACCTCTTTCAGGTCGATGCATAGGGATCTCCCCATTTTTATGCCAAGCAATGACTAAGTTTGAGATCCAGGATGAGGAGTTGATGCTCTTAATGACTTAAGAGATTCGAGTCGCATTAATTCTGCGGATACTTGGTCGTGAACCGCGAATGGGAGACGGCGAAGTCGCTGTGTAACCAGTTTGACAAGGGTCAACGCGGGGACGATGGCAGAATTTTGTTGTCACTCCAAACCCTGTGAAGATTGAGGGATATTGCTGGTCAAAGTCCACCGTGTACACAGGTGTGCCAGTTGGGTCATAAACGTTGAACCCAAGCTTGTCAAAAAGGTCAACACCCATGAGGCTTCATCCCTTCATGACATAAAAGGAAGAGTTCTCCAATGTTATGTCTTTGTAGTATATTGGAATAGATATGACCCCCAAGTACCTCAATTTTGGAGTTGGAGTATGCATGTAGAGTGGAAGTTGTCAGTGCGTGAAGTGGGTTTTGTACACAGCCTCGCTCAATATGGAGACTTTGGCTCCAAGGTCAATGAAAAGGCAGATGGGCGTGCCGGCAATCCTCGCAGTCCTTGAATTTGCCCGAACCGATGTGCGAAATGTCACTAATGGTGTAAACTATACTGGGTTCATCACTATCGGGGTTGTCCACATCGAATATGCAGTGCATGAAGTGGGTTTTGTATATAGCCTTGCTCAATATGGAGACTTTGGCTCCAAAGTCAATGAGGAGGCAGATGGGTGTGCCGTCAATGTTTACCTCTCAGTCCTTGAATCTGCCCGGACCGATGTACGAAATGTCACTAATGGTGTAAACCATACTGGATTCATCACTATCGGGGTTGTCCACATGTCGAATATGCTGCGATGAGCGACAGACACTAGCAAAATGGTTCATTTTAGCACATGCAGAGCATTTCTTTCCAGGGCAGTTAGGACTCTGCTGAATGTGATTTCTCACCACAATTAAAAGCAGTGGAAGTTAGGCCCTCGATCTGCAGTGGGTTGCTTATTATTAGCCCGGTCTCTGCTGTGATTTCCACTTTGGATGTACGCCTTGCACATGGGCTGTAGCTGCAGTCTGCTGCACAGGGGGAGCAGGAGATCTGATCGCTTTTGAATCGGAAAGCGCCGATTCGATTTGGATGGCCAAATTAAATCGCTTTGTCCAATGTCACTTTGTTATTCTCCATTAGCAAGCGTTCCCCAATGCAGTGGATCATTGTTTTCTCAATAATTTGATCCCTGATCATTTCCTCTGTGAGTGCTCCAAAGTTACACGTAGCGGCCCGTTCAGTTAATGAAATGATATACTGTTTAACTGGTTCACCGTTCCCATGCCCCCTTTGACAAAATTTGTATTCTCCATCATGATACTTTTCTTGCTCCCAAAATATTTCTCTAGGGCGCTTCCCGCTTTGTTGTAGGACATCATGTCTTCGATTAAATCAAAGATGCGTTGGCCTTCAGTGTTGAGGCAGTGGATAAGTACTGCACGGCAGCAAGCTGGTGTTACGTTGTTGCCATTTAACCCACTCACCGTGATGTACATAGAAAAACTTTTTATCCATCTCGGGTCATGGAATTGGTGGGTCCCGGGTGTGGAGAGAAAAGGTGGGGGGGTGGGCGGTGGGGGGTAGGGAGGTTAATTTAATTCATCCTTATCGCCAAATTTTGTGTACGTAAATAAACAGACTAACTGAACCAGGATTAAAGTAACTTAACTGTGTCCTTTATAACAATAATCCAAAATGGCATGAACCAGAATGTTTACAGCAGTGTGTGAATAGCTCCCGCAGGGTCCTAATGCCGGTCTAATGTCCTGTAACAAACAAAGAGTATGAACACAACACTGCTCACCCATCAGCCCTGTGTTCGCTGACTATCATTGGTTCCCGGTCCCCCAACGTCACCAATTTAAATTATCATCGTGTTCCGATCCCTTCCTGACCTTGGCCCTCCCCATCTCTGTAACCTCTTCTGACCCTACACCCTCTCAGAACTTGGCGTTGCTTCAACTATGGCTTCTTAAGTATCCCCACTTCCATTGCTCCATTACTGGCGGCCATGCCTTCATCTGGGATGAATCATTTCCAACACACAAGCAAATACTTTATTTATTTTGTAAATAAACAGCTGAATAGTTCATAAAAAGACAGTTGAGGTCACTTGGAAAAGAATCTTCTTCCCCCTTAAAATGATGCCATGGACAAGTGATAAAATAATGTAATTCAGTATAATGTACATGATTGCAATGTATGTCTGTAGACAAAAAAAATTTGTTACACCCAGTTTTGAGAATAGTTTCCCTTAAAAATAATTTACCTGTTAACTACCTTTCTCAATATATGCATGGCATTACTACCATCACGGCTCAGGATTCCTTGTCCATTATTTTCATGAAAAGGACTTGGTCATGAGCTATCTAAAGATGCGTTGCCTTTTAAGCAAAAAAGCTTGCCTAAAAGGGGCTAGTTTCCCAAGATGGCCCCGCATTGAGTTGTATATCAATCGACAGATGAAAGATCATCAAATGGTAAATGGGAAGATGTTTCCGAGACCCGAAAAATGGACAATTCATTAGCCATGTCTGATTAATCACAGAGACATTTCATACCTTGCTAGTGAAACTTTGTGATCTGTGAGGGGATTTTGAGAGACTGCTTTAAAGATCAGATCACAGAAGGCTACGGTAGCATAGTGGCTTTGTTACTGGACTGCTAATCCAGAGGCCTGGACTAATAAATCAGAGACACTAGTTCAAATCACACCACAGCAGCTATGGAATTTAAATTCAGTTAATTAAATAAATCTGGAATTAAAAGCTAATATCAGTAATGGTGACGATGGGCCCAACTTTGCCCAACCCCTTTTTTCGGCACAGTTACTTTAAGTGTGCTGACTTTGCGCGCTGGAAACGGTGCCGGAAAAAAGAGGCCCCATCCTGGCCGCTCTTCCGAATCCCCGGAGTGGCGCGCATTCTGAAGTGGGGGGCAGAGCAACAGGCCAGCGCCATCTGTGCGCAAGCTCCTGCTTTCCCAGCACGTCCTGCGGGCTGTGAGCAGGACCCAATGCTCGCAGCCCCTATCCCCAGCCGAAGGGATGCCCCGATCTCACCGCACCCTATCCCCTGCCGAGTGGCCTCCCGCACCGGCCGGCCGGCCCGCTGAGTTCCCGGGCGAGGTAGGGCTTCGGTTTTATTTTTTATTTATTGGTTGTGCTCGAGTGTTTTCATTGAGGGAGGGGGCGGAGGAGAGTTTTGCTGGGGAGGGGGGGTGGGGGGCTGGTGGAGGAGAGAGAGAGTGTATTGGGGGGCGGGGAAGAGTTTGGGGGGGGAGGAAGAGAGAAAGAGTGTATTGGGCGGGGGGAAGGAGGAGAGTTTGTGGGGGGGGGGGCGATGTGGGAGAAGTGAAAAAGAGTGTTTTGGTGGGGGAAGGGGGTGAGGAGGGGGTGGGGGAGAAAGAATGTTTCGTATACCAGCATCTCTATCTCTGGCTATCCCCACTCCCCCCCCTCCCCACCACCCCGCCCCTTCCCCGTGAATTCGCGGCCAGCAGCTCGCACTTCTCTGGTCGCTCTGCGTAGCACCGCCCCTCCCACCCCCGGTGACATCACGGCAGGATTTACTTCATTTTGTTTGGTGCTTGGTTGTTGAGGTCCTCTCCAGTTCCCTGCCCTGCCCTATCCCTACCCTAATGTCTGCCGATTGTGCGCTGCTTTTTCTTCAATGCCCGCAAGGTTTTTCAGAGCTGGCCACATACGCTGACCTAAGTCGATTTGGAGTACGTTTTTGCTGGCCAAAGTGGCATAAATAACCAAAACTGGCGTAAGTGTCTGGGAACGGCTCCTTTTGAAAAAAAAACTAACCTAAAAAAATCGTACTGAACTGACTTACTCTGGAGCAAATTTTGGGGGGAAATTGGCATTTTTTAAACTTATGCCAGAAAAAACAACTTACTCCAAAAAAATTGATGCAAGTCATGGCCAAAGTTGGGCCCCGTGAAACTACCAGATTGTCGTAACAACCCATCTGGTTCACGAATGCCATTTAAGCTTAGCTTAAATGTGACTCCAAACCCACAGTAATGTGATTGACATTTAACTGCCCTCTGAAATGGCTTAGTAAGCTACCCTTAAGCAACCGCTACGAAAAACAGGAATAAAACTAGACAGATCTCCCAGCATCGACCCAGGGTCTGGATTCGGACACAGCAAAGGCACACCCAGCCCATTCAACCCTGCAAAGTCCTCCTCACCAACATCTGGAGACATGTGCCAAAATTGGGAGAGCTGTCCCACAGATTACTCAAGCAACAGCCTGACAGTCATACTCACAGAATCATAGCTTTTAGCCAACGTCCCAGACTCCTCCATCCTCATCCTTGGGTATGTCCTGTCCCACTGGCAGGACAGACCCAACCGAGGTGGTGACACAGTGGTATACAGTTGGGAGGGAGTGGCCCTGGGAGCACACAGCATTGACTCTAGACCCCATAGACAAGGAAATCTCCTGCTGATTATCACCTACCGCCCTCCCTCAGCTGATGAATCAATACTCGTCCATGTTGAACACCACTTAGAAGAAGCACTGAGGGTAGCAAGGGCACAGAATGTACTCTGGCTGGAGGATTTCAACGTTCATCACCAAGAGTGGTTCGGTAACACCAATACTGACCGAGCCCTGAAGGATATAGCTGCCAGACTGGGCCTGCGGCAGGTGGTAAGAGAACCAACGAAGGAAAAACTTACTTGACCTTGTCCTCACCAATCCTTACCAATCTCGTGTTCACACTGAGGATACCCTCCATCATATTGTGTGCCACTACCACCATGCTAAATGGGATGGATTCAGAACAGGTCTAGTAGCTTAAAACTGTGTATCCATGAGGGGCTATGGGTCATCAGCAGTAGCAGAATTGTTTTCCACCACATTCTGTAGCCTCATGGCCTGGAATATCCCTCACTCCACGCCTGTAGCCAAGCTGTTCCAGCACACTGGCATCTACCCGACAAAGTGGAAAATAGCCCGGGTATCTCCTCTCCACTAAAAGGCAGGGCAAATCCAATGCGGCCAATTACCGCCCCATCAGCTGACTCTCCATCATCAGCAAAGTGAGCGAAGGTGTCGTCGACAATACTATTAAGCGGCACTTACTGACCAATAACCTGCTCAACAATGCTCAGTTTGGGTTTCACTAGAACCACTCAGCTCCAAACCTTGGTCCAAGCATGGACAAAAGAACTGAATTCCAGAGGTGAGGCGAGAGCGACTGCCCTTGACATCAGGCAGCATTTCACCGAGTGTGGCATTAAGGAGCCCTAGTAAAATTGAAGTCAAAGGGAATCTGGGGGAAAACTCTCCACTGGCTGGAGTCATACCGAGCTGAGGTTGTTGGAGGCCAATCATCTCAGCCCAGGACATCACTGCAGGAGTTCCTCAGGGCAGTGTCCGCGGCCTAACCATCTTCAGCTGCTTCATCACTGACCTTCCCTCCATCATAAAAGGTCAGAAGTGGGGATGTTCACTGACGATTGCAGAGTACGGAGTTGCATTCGCAACTTCTTAGATAATGAATTAGTCAGTGCCCGCATACAATAAGACCAGGACAATATTCAGGCTTGGGCTGATAAGTGTCAACTGATATTTGCAACACACAAGTGTCAAGCAATGACCATCTCCCACAAGAGAGTCGAGCCACCTCCCCTTGACATTCAACGGAAGCTGAATCACCTACCATCATCATCCTGGAAGTCACCAATGACCAGTAACTTAACTGGACAGGCCACAAATACTGTGGCAACAAGAGCAAGTCGGAGGCTGGAAATTCTGTGGTGAGTAAATCGCCTCCTGACTCTCCAAGGCCTTTCCACCCTCTGTAAGGCACAAGTCAGGAGTGTGATGGAATACTCTACACTTGCCTGGATGAGTGCAGTTCCAACAACACTGAAGAAGTTTGACACCATCCAGGACAAAGCAGCCATTTGATTGGCACCCCATTCACTACCTTAGAAATTGACTCCCTCCACCACCGGTGCACTGTGGCTGCAGTGTGTACCATCTACAAAATCTACTGCAGCAACTCGGCAAGGCTTCTTCGACAGCATCTCCCAAATCTGTGACCTCTACCACTTAGAAGGACAAGGGCAGCAGGCGCATGGGAACACCACCACCTGCAATTCCTCCTCCAAGTCATACATCATCCTAACTTGGCAATATATCGCTGTTCCTTCATCGTCGCTGGGCCAACATCCTGGAACTTCCTCTCTAACAGCACTGTGGGAGTACCTTCACTTCATGTACTGCAGCAGTTCAAGAAGGCAGCTCACTACCTTCTTCTCAAGGGCAATTAGGGATGGGGAATAAATGCTAGCCTTGCCAGCAACGCCCACATCCCATGAATGAATAAAAAAAAGGCATCAAGAGAAACTCGAGCAATGGACTGTGAAGGGAGCAAACTTCTGGCCTCACTGGTAGGACAGGGCTTAGAGATATTGTGCTTATAATTTGAATTAGATGACCTATCCTCAATTGTTGCCTCCCAGTGGCTGAAGAGCTACTTCCAGAGTCGCAATGCGGATTCTGCCCACTAAGAGGCACAACGGACATGATTTTCATCACGCGACAAATTCAAGAAAAATGTAGGGAGCAGCATCCGCCTCTGTACACATGGCCGTTTTTGACCACACAAAGGCCTTCAACCTTTGGAGATTATAGAAACATAGAAAATAGGTGCAGGAGTAGGCCATTCGGCCCTTCGAGCCTGCACCACCATTCGATAAGATCATGGCTGATCATTCCCTCAGTACCCCTTTCCTGCTTTCTCTCCATACCCCTTGATCCCTTTAGCCGTAAGGGCCATATCTAACTCCCTCTTGAATATGTCCAATGAACTGGCATCAACAACTCTCTACAGCAGGGAATTCCACAAGTTAACAACTCTCTGAGTGAAGAAGTTTCTCCTCATCTCAGTTCTAAATGGCCTACCCCTTATCCTAAGACTATGTCCCCTGGTTCTGGACTTCCCCAACATCGGGAACATTCTTCCCGCATCTAACCTGTCCCGTTCCGTCAGAATCTTGTATGTTTCTATGAGATCCCCTCTCATCCCTCGAAACTCCAATGTATAAAGGCCCAGTTGATCCAGTCTCTCCTCATATGTCAGTCCGGCCATCCCGGGACCCTTCGCTGCACTCCCTCAAAGCAAGAATGTCCTTTCTCAGATTAGGAGACCAAAATTGAACACAATATTCCAGGTGAGGCCTCACCAAGGCCCTGAACAACTGCAGAAAGACCTCCCTGCTCCTGTACTCAAATCCCATAGCTATGAAGGCCAACATACCATTTTCCTTCTTCACCGCCTGCTGCACCTGCATGCCAACTTTCAATGACTGATGAACCAGGACGCCCAGATCTTGTTGCAACTCCCCTTTTCCTAATCTGCCACCATTCAGATAATATTCTGTCTTCACGTTTTTGCCCCCAAAGTGGATAACCTCACATTTATCCACATTATACTGCATCTGCCATGCATTTGCCCACTCACCTAACCTGTCTAAGTCACCCTGCAGCCTCTTAGCGTCCCCCTCACAGCTCACACCGCCACCCAGTTTAGTGTAATTTGAAAACTTGGAGATATTACACTCAATTCCTTCATCCAAATCATTAATGTATATTGTAAAGAGCTGGGGTCCCAGCACTGAGCCCTGCGGCACCCCACTAGTCACTGCCTGCCATTCTGAAAAGGACCTGTATATCCCGAGTCTCTGCTTCCTGTCTGCCAACCAGTTCTCTATCCACGTCAGTATATTACTCCCAATACCATGTGCTTTGAGTTTGCACACGAATCTCTTGTGTTGGACCTTGTCAAAAGCCTTTTGAAAGTCTAAATACATCACATCCATTGGTTCTCCCTTGTCCACTCTACTAGTTACATCCTCAAAAAATTCCAGAAGATTTGTCAAGCATGATTATCCTTTCATAAATCCATGCTGACTTGGACCGATCCTGTCACTTCTTTCCAAATGCGCTGCTATTTCATCCTGAATTATTGATTGCAACATTTTCCCCACCACTGATGTCAGGCTAACTGGTCTATAATTACCCACTTTTTTTCTCCCTCCCTTTTTAAAAAGTAGTGTTACATTAGCTACCCTCCAGTCCATAGGAACTGATCCAGAGTCAATAGACTGTTGGAAAATGATCACCAATGCATCCACTATTTCTAGGGCCACTTCCTTAAGTATTCTGGAATGCAGACTATCAGGCCCCGGGGCTTCATCGGCCTTCAATCCCATCAATTTCCCCAACACAATTTCCTGCCTAATAAGGATATCCTTCAGTTCCTCCTTCTCACTAGACCTTCGGTCCCCTAGTACTTTCGGAAGGTTATTTGTCTCTTCCTTTGTGAAGACAGAACCAAAGTATTTGTTCAATTCGTCTGCCATTTCTTTGTTCCCCATTATAAATTCACCTGAATCCGACTGCAAGGGACCTACGTTTGTCTTCACTAATCTTTTTCTCTTCACATATCGATAGAAGCTTTTGCAGTCAGTTTTTATGTTCCCGGCAAGCTTCTTCTTGTACTCTATTTTCCCCCTCTTAATTAAACCCTTTGTCCTCCTCTGCTGAATTCTAAATTTCTCCCAGTCCTAATGTTTGTTGCTTTTTCTGGCCAATTTATATGCCTCTTCCTTGGACTTAACACTATCCTTAATTTCCCTTGTTAGCCACGGTTGAGCCACCTTCCCCGTTTTATTTTTACTCCAGACAGGGATGTACAATAGCTGAAGTTCATCCATGTGATCTTTAAATGTTTGCCATTGCCTATCCACCGTCAACCCTTTAAGTATCATTTGCCAGTCTACTCTAGCCAATTCACGCCTCAAACCATCTAAGTTACCTTTCCTTAAGTTCAGGACCCTAGTTTCTGAATTAACTGTGTCATTCTCCATCCTAATAAAGAATTCTACCATGTTATGATCACTCTTCCCCAAGGGGTCTCGCACAACAAGATTGCTAATTAGTCCTTTCTCATTACACATCACCCAGTGTAGGATGGCCAGCTCCCTGGTTGGTTCCTCAACATATTGGTCTAGAAAACCATCCCTAATACACTCCAGAAAATCCTCCTCCACCACATTGCTACCAGTTTGGTAAGCCCAATCAATATGTAGATTAAAGTCACCCATGATAACTGCTGTACCTTTATTGCATGCATCCCTTATTTCTTGTTTGATGCTGTCCCCAACCTTACTACTACTGTTTGGTGGTCTGTACACAACTCCCACTAGCGTTTTCTGCCCCTTGTTATTCCGCAGCCCCACCCATACCGATTTCACATCATCCAGGCTAATATCCTTTCTTACTATTGCATTAATTTCCTCTTTAACTAACAATGCCACCCCACCTCCTTTTCCTCTCTGTCTATCCTTCCTAAACGTTGAACATAACATAAGAACATAAGAATTAGGAACAGGAGTAGGCCATCTAGCCCCTCGAGCCTGCTCTGCCATTCAACAAGATCATGGCTGATCTGGCCGTGGACTCAGCTCCACTTACCTGCCCGCTCCCCATAACCCTTAATTCCCTTATTGGTTAAAAATCTACATTCAATGAGCTAGCCTCAACTGTTACCTTGGGCAGAGAATTCCACAGATCCACAACCCTCTGGGAGAAGAAATTCCTTCTCAACTCGGTTTTAAATTGGCTCCCCCGTATTTTGAGGTTGTGCCCCCTAGTTCTAGTCTCCCCGACCAGTGGAAACAACCTCTCTGCCTCTATCTTGTCTATCCCTTTCATTATTTTAAATGTTTCTATAAGATCACCCCTCATCCTTCTGAACTCCAATGAGTAAAGACCCAGTCTACTCAATCTATCATCATAAGGTAACCCTCTCATCTCCGGATGCAGCCTAGTGAATCGTCTCTGTACCCCCTCCAAAGCTAGTATATCTTTCCTTAAGTAAGGTGACCAAAACTGCACGCAGTACTCCAGGTGCGGCCTCACCAATACCCTATACAGTTGCAACAGGACCTCCCTGCTTTTGTACTCCATCCCTCTCGCAATGAAGGCCAACATTCCATTCGCCTTCATGATTACCTGCTGCACCTGCAAACTAACTTTTTGGGATTCACAAGGACCCACAGGTCCCACTGCACTGCAGCCTCTCTGTGTCCTCTACACAACCCGCTTTCCCACTAATCTTTGTGGCATCTGCAAATTTTGTTACACTACACTCTGTCTCCTCTTCCAGGTCATCTATGTATATTGTAAACAGTTGTGGTCCCAACACCGATCCCTGTGGCACACCACTAACCACCGATTTCCAACCCAAAAAGGACCCATTTATCCCGACTCTCTGCTTTCTCTTAGCCGTCCAATTCTCTATCCATGCTAATACATTTCCTCTGACTCCGCGTACCTTTATCTTCTGCAGTAACCTTTTGTGTGGCATCTTATTGAATGCCTTTTGGAAATCTAAATACACCACATCCATCGGTATACCTCTATCCACCATGCTCGTTATATCCTCAAAGAATTCCAGTAAATTAGTTGAACATGATTTCCCCTTCGTGAATCCATGCTGCGTCTGCTTGATTGCACTATTCCTATCTAGATGTCCCGCTATTTCTTCCTTAATGATAGCTTCAAGCATTTTCCCCACTACAGATGTTAAACTAACCGGCCTATAGTTACCTGCCTCCTTTTTTAAACAGAGGCGTTACATTAGCTGCTTTCCAATCCGCTGGTACCTCCCCAGAGTCCAGAGAATTTTGGTAGATTATAACAAATGCATCTGCTATAACTTCTGCCATCTCTTTTAATACCCTGGGATGCATTTCATTCGGACCAGGGGACTTGTCTACCTTGAGTCCCATTAGTCTGTCCAGCACTACCCCCCTAGTGATAGTGATTATCTCAAGGTCCTCCCTTCCCACATTCCCGTGACCAGCAATTTTTGGCATGGTTTTTGTGTCTTCCACTGTGAACACCGAAGCAAAATAATTATTTAAGGTCTCAGCCATTTCCACATTTCCCATTGTTAAATCCCCCTTCTCATCTTCTAAGGGACCAACATTTACTTTAGTCACTCTTTTTCGTTTTATATAATCAGTAAAAGCTTTTACTATCTGTTTTTATGTTTTGCGCAAGTTTAGTTTCGTAATCTATCTTTCCTTTCTTTATTGCTTTCTTAGTCATTCTTTGCTGTCGTTTAAAATTTTCCCAATCTTCTAGTTTCCCACTAAGTTTGGCCACCTTATACGCATTGGTTTTTAATTTGATATTCTCCTTTATTTCCTTGGTTATCCACGGCTGGTTATCCCTTCTCTTACCGCCCTTCTTTTTCACTGGAATATATTTTTGTTGAGCACTATGAAAGAGCTCCTTAAAAATCCTCCACTGTTCCTCAATTGTGCCACCGTTTAGTCTGTGTTTCCAGTCTACTTTAGCCAACTCTGCCCTCATCCCACTGTAGTCCCCTTTGTTTAAGCATAGTACACTCGTTTGAGACACTACTTCCTCACCCTCAATCTGTATTACAAATTCAACCATACTGTGATCACTCATTCTGAGAGAATCTTTTACTCGGAGATCGTTTATTATTCCTGTCTCATTACACAGGACCAGATCTAAGATAGCTTGCTCCCTTGAATACCCCTGGATGTTGAGTTCCCAGCCATGTCTCCGTGATGCCAATTATATCATACCCGTTAACTGCTATCTGCGCAGTTAATTCGCCCACCTTATTCCGAATAGTCCTCACATTGAGGCACAGAGCCTTCAGGCTTGTCTTTCTAACACACTTTGCCCCTTTAGAATTTTGCTGTAATGTGGCCCTTTTTGCTTTTTGACTTGGGTTTCTCTGCCCTCCACTTTTACTTTTCTTCTTTCTATCTTTTGCTTCTGCTCCCATTCTACTTCCTTCTGTCTCCCTGTATAGGTTCCCACTCCCCTGCCTTATTAGTTTAACTCCTCCCCAACAGCACTAGCAAACACTCCCCCTCGGACATTGGTTCCAGTCCTGCCCATGCAGACCATCCGGTTTGTATTGGTCCCACCTCCCCCAGAACCGGTTCCAATGTCCCAGGAATTTGAATCCCTCCCTGCTGCACCACTCCTCAAGCCACATATTCATCTGAGCTATCCTGCGATTCCTACTCTGACTAGCACATGGCACTAGTAGCAATCCTGAGATTACTACTTTTGAGGTCCTACTTTTTAAATTTAGCTCCTCGCTCCCTAAATTCGTCTTGTCGGACCTCATCCCATTTTTACTAGATCGTTGGTACCTATATGCATCACGACATTTTCAGAATGCCCTGCACCCGCTCCGAGACATCCTTGACCCTTGCACCAGGGAGGCAACATGGACTCTTGATTGCGGCCGCAGAAAGGTCGATCTATTCCCCTTACAATCGAATCCCCTATCACTATCGCTCTCCCACTCTTTTTCCCGCCCTCCTGTGCAGCAGAGCCACCCACGGTGCATTGAACTTGACTGCTGCTGCCCTCCCCTGGAGAGTCATCCTCCCCAATAGTACCCAAAGCGGTGTATCTGTTTTGCAGGGGGGTGACTGCAGGGGACCCCTGCACTACCTTCCTTGCACTGCTCTTCCTGTTGGTCACCCATTCCCTATCTGGCTGTGTATCCTTTTCCTGCGTTAAGACCAACTCACTAAACGTGCTATTCACGTCATTCTCAACATCGTGCATGCTCCAGAGCGAATCCACCCGCAGCTCCAGTGCCGCAATGCGATCACCACACACACTGATCACCGCGCGCGCGCCCCCATCACCATACACCCACCGATCACCAGACACACACACACCGATCACCACACACATGGAGTGCCCTTCTCAAATTCGGCTGTCCTCAAATATTTGTCACCATCAAAATTTGTCCGCCTACTTCACGATGACATGCAAGCCGTGATCCTTAACAATGGATCCACCACAGACCCAATACAAGTGCAGACCGGGGTCAAGCAAGGCTGTGTCATTGCACAACACGCTTCGTAATCTTTCTAGCTGCAGTACTTCATCTCGCCTTTACAATCCCCCCGCTGGAGTGGACTAAGCTGCAGGATGAATGGGAAATTGTTCAATCTCCATTGCGTCCAGTCCAGAACCAAGATTGTTTCAACCTCTGTCATTGAATTACAGTATGCAGATGACGCTTGTGTTTGTGCACACTTGGAGGCCGAACTCCCAACCATTGTTGATTCCTTCACTGAAGCATACGAGAGACTGGGCCTCACATTGAACATCAGTAAGACAAAGGTTCTCTACCAACCTGCCCCCGCCACACAGTACTGCCCCCCAATTATCAAGATCCATGATGAGACCTTGGATAGTGTGGACTACTTTCCTTCAGTGTGCCAGTGCAACCTTCGGTCGCCTGAGGAAAAGAGTGTTTGAAGACCAAGATCTCAAACCTGGCACCAAGCACATGATCTACAGAGCAGCAGTGATACCCACCCTTCTATATATTTCAGAGACATGGACAAAGCACTGGAGCAATACCACCAACCTTGCTCCACAAAATCCTGCAGCTCCATTAGCAGGATAGGTGTACTAATGTCAGTGTTCTCTTTCAGACCAACATCCCCAGCATTGAGGCATTGATCATTTTCAATCAGCTCTGATGGACGGGCCACATTGTCCAGATGCCTGATACAAGACTCCCGAAACAAGCACTCTGCTCCGAGCTCTGTTACGGCAAATGAGTCCCAGGCGGACAGAGGAAACGCTTCAAGGATGCCCTCAAAGCCTCCTTGAAAAAATGTAACAACCCAACCGACTCTTGGGAATCCCTGGCCCAAGACCGCTCAAAGTGGAGGTGAAGCATCCTGGAAGGCACCAAACACTGAGTTTCTTCGTCGGGAGCACGCGGAAGCCAAGTACAAACAGCGGAAGGAGCGTACGACAACCCAAGCACCCCATCCATCCGTCCCTCCAACCACCACCTGTGGCAGAGTCTGTAGATCCTGCACAGAGCTCAGTCACCTTAAAACTCATTAGTGTGGAAGAAAGTCATCCTCAACTCCAGGGTACTGCCTAAGAAGATGACTGAAGCAGACTACATATTTTCTTTATTTTTGGAGTGTTATGTGAGCAGACTATTATTGATAATACAAACTGTCTCTAATCATATTCTGTATGTCTTGCCTATTGTGGATTAGAATAGCTTATGAATAGAACCGAATGTCTTCTCGCCTCATGTTAACTCCATCTGCCTTCAGAGAAATTGAAGGATTGTGTGTGAATAAGGCACTGAGATCCAGTCGAGAACACAAGGGAATTTTGATGTTACACACTTGGGTCCACTACTGCTAGTAAAATGTAGAGCAGTCGGAGTCAACATCTGTAAGGAGCAAACAACTAGACTGCTTAAAAGACTGACTGACACCATTGAATCAGAATAGATAACCATGGCAGACCTGAATATGTAACACGACCTTTATAAAAATGTGCAGGTATATACACATATATACAAAACCCTGCACCCTTCAGAGTTTTTTCAAATGATGAAGCATGAAAGATGCAGGACTCAAGATACAATTCAGAAGAATAGGCACTGTGGAGACCTATGCTGGGAGAAGATCTAATTTATGCACAGACCATCTCAAGGGTGCAGTTGAAATAAGATATTGACAGACTGGCACTAAATCTCCCATGATTCATAAAAATGGCCAAATATTAGCTATAACATTCTGTATCTGCTACCAAAAACAAACTGAAAAACTGACAGATGATACTGACCTTGAACTGAGAGCTTACAGTTGGCTTCCGATGTTTGGTTCCAGATTTAAGTGTCTCTTCAGTGTTCTTGCCTGATGCATGCTCAAATAAGTCGTATATGAAATCTAGTCTGAAATCATGAATATAAATCAATGCCAATGTACAGTAATACATATCCTTCAATCGGACTGGACGGGGAGATCAGCACGACAATAACTCTGTTCTAAAAGAAAAGCAGCTCGAGCTAGCTGTAGCACAGTTTCTAATGCACCCAAGCTAAAACACATGGAACCATCACATGACAAACTTTATCATTAGAATTGAAGAAATATGCAAAAATTTATGTTATTTTGAAAAAGTAGTGAAAATACAGAGTGCTTAGCTGCAACATGTGTGTGTCATTCTGAGCATAAACGTTGGATCGTTCACGCATACGCAGTGCGATATACGAGGAAGCTGGAAGTGCAGCCGAACCAAGTGGACCTAGTTGCCACTGGTGCCGCTTCTGGGGCTTTAGGGTAATCTCCAGGACCTTTGTCTAGAAGATTGCTGTGACTATACACGAATGGGGAGAGAGAGAGCCCGCGCGGGCTGGGGGGGGGAAGGAGAAGCGCGGGCGGCAAGTGGGCGGGGGCAAGTGGGGTGAGTGGCGGGGGGGGGGAAAAGAGAGCACGCGAGAGCACGGGCCGGGTGGGGGGGGAATGGAGAGTGAGAGAGTGTGGCACAGAGAAAGAAAGGCTGGGCGAGAGAGGGGATAGGGGAAAGGGAATCCGAGAGAGGTAACAGAGGGAAGACGAATCACATTCTTCCAACCCCACCCCCTTTACACCCATACCACCCTTCTCCCTCTCCTCCCCCAAAACCTGGTTGATTTCTCGTAAATCTTGGTGTGTGTGAGACAAGTGACATCATTGAAGTAGACGAATTCCAGAAGTCATGACACTGTCAACAATTCACTTCCTACCCAATAAACCTGTTAACAATCTGTGACCCACACACAATGTCCCATCTATCGTGAGGGTGGGACGGGGAGGCGGGTAAGGTCAGAAACTTATTAGGTGAGAAGGTAATAAATCCATGGGGGAGGAACTGGGTTGGGGGAGAAGCTCAGGAACTTGGGTAGGGGAAGAAGCGGAACTTTTGGGGGGGGGGAAAAGAGATCAGAAACTTGGGGGGTAGGTCAGAAACTTGGGCGGGGGGCGGGGGCGGGCAGGGTGGAAGATCAAGCATTTGGGTGGTGGGGTATGAGGGCAAGAGCTTGTCTGGGGGGAGGGGGGGGGGGGGAGAAGGTCTTAACCCATGAGTGAGCCCTGTCTGCTCCAAGTGAGTTTTCTGCTGTCTGGAGTCAGCAATCAGAATGGCTTGAATTAAACTTTGCAAAGTCACTGATTACGTCGGCAGGGCGTTTCTAATTACACATTCCAGTGAAGCTGCTGGGTTTGTCTTATCCTTCAAGGGGACCAATCAGCAATCAGGTCTTGTGATCAAGGGGACCCAATCAGAGCTTTTAGGTATTACCAATAAACACATCCGTGCAAATATGGTGCGAGATCAAAATATGGTGGAACGATATGGTGGGTCATCTTTCAATAAAAAAAGGTTGACTGTTGAGATTAAAAACTGATAAAATCCTAAAACTTCATATTTACAAATGAAACTATATTTATTTCCAGATTTAACACCTTGTGACTTCTTTCCGCTATTGAGTCAATCTGCATGGTTCTCTTGACACCTTGTGCTAGAAAGCAACATTTCTGTGTAGCTTTAAACAACTTTATCCAATACGGTCATATAACAACTTGCATTTATATAGCACCTTTAACGTAGTGAAACGTCCCAAGACGCTTCATAGGAGTATTAGGAGATTTAAAAAATTTGACACCGAGCCACATAAGTAGAAATTAGCGCAGGTGACTAAATGTCAGAGATATGTTTTAAGCAGCGTCTTGAAGGAGGAGAGAGAGGTAGAGAGGCGGAGAGGTTTATGCAGGGAGTTTCAGAGCTTGGGGCCTGGGCAACAGAAGGCACGGCCACCAATGGTTAAGCGCTTATAATCAGCGATGCTCAAAAGGGCAGAATTAGAGGAACGCAGACATCCTGGGGGGGGGGGGTTCTGGGGCTGGATGAGATTACAGAGATAAGGAGGGGCGAGGCCATGGAATAATTTGAAAATAAGTTGAGAATTTTGAAATCAATGTGTTGCTTAACCAGAAGTGAGCACAGGGGTGATGGGTGAGTGGGACTTGGTGCATGTTAGGACACGGGCAGCTGAGTTTTGGATCACCTCTAGTTTACCTAGGGTAGAATGTGGGAGGCCAGCCAGGAGTGCAATGGAATGATCAAGTCTAGAGGTAACAAAGGCATGGATGAGGGCTTCCGCAGCAGATGAGCTGAGGCAAGAGCGGAGACGGGCAATATTACAGAGGTGGACATAGGCGGTCTTAGTTATGCTTAGTTATGTGGTTGAAAGCTCATTTCAGGGTCAAATATGACACCAAGTTTGCGAACAGTGTGGTTCAGCCTCAGACAGAAGTTGGGGAGAGGGATGGAGTCAGTGGCTCGGGAAAGGAATTTGTGGCGGGTCCAAAAACAATGGCTTCGGTCTTCCCAATATGCAATTGGAGAACATTTCTGCTCAACTAGAACTGGATGTCGGACAAGCAGTCTGACAAGTTAGAAATCGAGGAGGGGTCAAGAGAAGTGGTAGTGAGGTAGAGCTGGGTGTAACAGCGTACATGTGGAAACTGATGCTGTGTTTTTGGATGGTGTCGCCAACTGCCAACATATAGGTGAGAAATAGGAGGGGAAACTAAATAGCACAATCCTAAAGGGGGTATACAAACAGAGAGACCTGGGTGTATGTGTTAAAGGTGGCAAGACAGGTTGAGAAAGCAGTTAAAAAGGCTTATGGGATCCTGGGCTTCAGCAATAGAGGTTTAAAGTACAAAAGTGTGGAAATTATGAACCACCTGTAAAAATACTGATTTGGCCCCAACTGGAGTATTGGGTCCAATCCTGGGCACCAGACTTTTGGAAAGATGGGAAGGCCATAGAGAAGGTGCAGAAAATATTTACGAGAATGATTCCAGGAATGAGGGACTTCAGTTACGTTGATAGACTGGAGAAGCTGGGGTTGTTATCATTGGTGCAGAAAAGATTGAAAGGCGATTTGATAGAGGTGTTCAAAATCACGAGGGATCTGGACAGAGTAGAGAAACTGTTCTCATTGACAGAAGGGTCATGAACCAGAGGACACAGAGTTAAGGTGATTGGCAAAAGAACCAAACACTTTTTTACCGAGCGAGTGTTTGGGATCTGGAATGCACTGCTTGAAAGGGTGGTGGAGGCAGACTCAATGGCCATGATTTCTCCACAGGCAGCAAGATCGGAGCGGCCGGGGTCGAAGGAGAGTGAAAAACGCACCTCCGATTCGAGCCCGCTCTCCGTCCCAAATCTTCCATTAATGGGGCTTGTTAAGTCCGCCCTGTGGGCTCCCCAGCCAATTAAGAGGATGCTGGATGGATTATGTCATTTGATGTCACACCATCAGCCAGTTTTCTTTAAAGGGACCATGCCGACAATGAATTTGACAGTTCTGCTGTCACTGTTCTGCAGCATTGAAGTGCTGCAAACATTGAGAAGCACTGCACTAAGATGCACGGCTGCATCCCATGACTCTCCCATGACTCGCTTCACAAGCAATTCTGCAAATGGTTATGAAGGGAATCACAGCATGCAGGGAGCTCCTGTTCCATTCCCATTGGGAGAAAGGACCTCCCCAGTACACCAACCCAGCCAGGTTACATATTGTACAGGGCGGCACAAGCAGGGACGTCGTCAGAAGGACCTGGCTGCAGTGGCGCAAACCTTTCAATGATCTCAGTAGATCACGAAACATTACTGCAACACTCAACCTCATCCTGCTGTGTCACTCATCACATCCCCATCACTCTGCTTTCCCTACTCTACACCTGCACATCCTTACTCATACCAACTTACCTTGCAACTTCACCCATCTCTCTATCTATCTCACTAGCCACCCTCACACTCATCCTCATCCATGTACAATCATATCAACTAACAACACACAAGGGTAGGAAGTTGGGTCCTTTAGCCAATGTTCATGCTGATGTGATGCCAAACAGTGAAATCTTCATTTTCAGCACTTTGTGTTCTTGGACAGATTTGTGGGCACTGTTGGAAGTGGTTCAATGAGTTGTACTGAATGGTTAGACATAAGGGTAACCCCCACAATAGTGATGAGTGTGAAAGGAATGGGTTGGACATTGCAGGGATGCTTTATGGAGCTGGTGTGGGGTGGTGCCAACCTGGTGCATCAGGTGCCGGTCAGGGTGCACAGCATGAAGTGAAGTCAATGTGGCCATGGTGAGGCCTTCCCTGGTCTCCTGGGCAGCAATATGGTCGGGTGCTGATGCCCGGTGTCCTACATAAGAACAGAACATAAGAATTGGAGCAGGTGAAGGCCATTCAGCCCCTCGGGCCTGTTCCACCATTCAATGAGATTATGGCTGATCTTCTACCTCAACTCCACTTTCCTACACGATCCCCATATCCCTTCATTCCCTTAATATCCAAAAATCTATCAATCTCTGTCTTGAATATACTCAAAGGCTGAGCCTCCACAGCCATCTGGGGTAGAGAATTCCAGAGATTCACCACCCTCTGAGTGAAGAAGTTTCTCCTCATCTCAGTCCTAAATGGCCGATCCCTGATTCTGAGACTGTGACCCCTGGTTCTAGACTCCTCAGCCAGAGGAAACATCCTCCCTGCAACTACCCTGTCAAGTCCTGTAAGAATTTTGTCTGCTTCAATGAGAGCACCTCGGATTCTTCTAAAAACCAGAGAATATAGGCCTAGTCTACTCAATCTCTTCTCATAGGACAATCCCCCATCCCGGTAATCAGTCTGGTGAACCTTCGTTGCACTTCCTCAATGGCAAATATATCCTTCCTTAAGAAAAGGAGACCAAAACTGTGCACAATACTCCAGGTGCAGTCTCACCAGGGTCCTATATATTTGCATTATAGCTCTTATACTGAAATCCTCTTGTAATAAAGGCCAACACACAATTTGTTTTCTTAATTGCTTCCTGTACCTGCATATTAACTTTCAGTGATTTATGTACAAGGACACCCATCCCCAGGTCCCTCTGAACACCAAGGGGCCAAAATTTCCCCCCTTTTTAAGGTCCATTACCGCCTCTAAGACCCATGTGAAATTGCCCCCACGCCGGGCACACGCCGAATCCTTACCGCCCGGCAGCGACCCCTTTCCGTCCTGCAAGTTCAATTGCCTCATGGGAGCAGAGCAGCCGCCGCTCATTGCCCTCAACAATTTTCCTGGCGGGAAGCGGCCAGTGGTTGGGTGGTGCATCTGCCATTAAAAGGGGTGGGAGCTCCGCTGTGGCTGCCATTTTATTTGAATTGTCGGCCGACTCTGCAGCCCAGCACCCCTTCTTGGGTGTCGGACCGCTGGCCTGGCCAAAGCCATCCCTGGTGGCCCCGTGGATGCCACTAAAGTGGCTGCAGAGGTCGCAGCGGCCCTCCCCTTTAACTGAAAGGGATGGACATAGCTACACGTCGCACTCACGAGCTCAGCGCGGTGCTGACGATACCGCCCATCTTCCGGCCCACTCTCGACATACATCTGCTCTTCAGCTGCCCCAAACACCATGCAACAAATTTCAAAAGTTTAAGAGGCCAAAATCCCTCTATTCTCCACGCCAAGAATTCGGGCGCAGAATATTTATTTAATTCGAATTATATTCCCCGTTTGGGGCAGAGGGCAATTTCTAGCCCCAATAATTCCCAATCTCTCACCATTTAAAAATACTCTGCTTTTCTATTCTTCCTACCAAAGCTGATGACTTCAAATTTTCCACATTATATTCTATTTGACATGTTCTTGCCCACTCACTTAACCTGTCTATGTCCCCTTGAAGTCTCTGCATCCTCCTCACAATCTACATTCCCCCTTAGCTTTGTATCATAAGTAAACTTGGATATATTACATTTGGTCCCCTCATCCAAGTCATTGATATAGATTGTGAATAGCTGGAGCCCAAGCACTGAACCTTGCGGCCTGCCAATCTGAAAATTACCCGTTTATTCCTATTTTCTGTTTTCTATCCGTTAACCAATCCTCAATCCATGCTAGTGTATTACCCCCAACCTCATGAGCCCTAATTTTGTTCAATATCCTCTTGTGTGGCACCTTATCGAATGCCTTCTGAAAATCTAAATACACCACACCCCCTTATCTATTCTGCTAGTTACAACTTCAAAAAACTTAACAGATTTTTCAAACATGATTACCCTTTCATAAATCCATGTTGACTCTGTTCAA
Source organism: Pristiophorus japonicus (assembly GCF_044704955.1). Taxonomy (NCBI): domain Eukaryota; kingdom Metazoa; phylum Chordata; class Chondrichthyes; family Pristiophoridae; genus Pristiophorus; species Pristiophorus japonicus. Next base: position 78,555,151 of record NC_091981.1, read on the forward strand.
TCTTATTATTCTTTTCTAAATGCCCTGTTACCACATCCTGAATAATAAATTCCAGCATTTTCGCTACTACTGATGTCAGGCTAACCGGTCTGTAGTTCCCTGTTTTCTCTCTCCCTCCTTTCTTAAATAGTGCGGTTACATTAGCTACTTTCCAATCTGTGGGACACGTTCTAGAATCTATGGAATTTTGGAAGACGACAACCAATGCATTCATTATCTCTATAGCCACTCTTTCAAAACCCTAGGATGTAGGCCATCAGGTCCAGGGGATTTATCGGCTTTCAGTTCCATTAATTTCTTCAGTACTAATTTTTGTCTGATACTAATTTCTTTCAGTTCCTCATTCTCACTAGACTCCACTATTTCCAGGAGGTTTTTTGTGCCTTCTTCCGTGAAGACTGACACAAAGTCACGAAAGTAAAAACCCATGGGATCCAAAGTAAAGTGGCAAATTGGATCCAAAAGTGGCTCAGCGGCAGGAAGCAAAGGTTAATCGTTGATTGCTGTTTGTATTACTGCGTTCCATACTAGGTTCCTTGCTTTTTGTTGTATACATCAATGATTTAGACTTGAATGTAGGGGATATGATTAAGAAGTTTGCAGATGAGACAAAAATTGGCTATGTGGCTGATGATGAAGAATATCAGCAGGAAGGTATCAATGAACTGGTCAGGTGGGCAGAACAGTGGCAAATGGAATTTAATCCAGAGATGTGTGACCAGTGTCCTGATAAATCGAATAATTAGGGCGGTAGATAGGGCTTTAAAGTAGTATGGAAGAGGCAGTGTGCAGATAAGGGTAAATATATGTCTGAGGAGCAAAATCAAGGCTGTAGAGCAAAGTAGCAATTTGGGTAAAATCAAGAAGGTTGCGTCAGGAACAGAAGGCACTATATCAGAAAGCACAAAGCATTCATATCAAGATAGATGAATTAATGGCACAAAGAGATAAATGGGTTTGACCATTACTCAGTAGCCATTACTGGGGCATGGTTTCAGGGTGAACAAGATTGGGAACTAATTATTCCAAGTATTTGACTTTTAGAAAAGATATGCAAAATGGAAAAGGAGATGGGTAGCCTTGATGAGATAAAGGAAGGAGAGAGAAAGGCTGTTAGCTCAGAAAATCAGGATATAGAATCGGTATGGGTAGAGCGATAAAATAACAAAGGGCAGAACATATTGGTGGGGGTAATTTATAGGCCCCCCTCACAGAAATCATGGTGTTGGACAGATAATAAATCAGGAAATTAGAGGACCATGTAACAAGGATAATGCAATAATCCTGGGAGACTTCAATCTTCATATAGACCGAGCAAACCAAATTGGCAAAAGTAGCTTAGAGGGCGACTTCATGCAATGCATTCGAGACAATTTTCTAGAACAATATAATCGAGGAACTAACTAGGGAAATGTCCATTTTAGAATATTGTGTAATGAAATAGGGTTAATTAACAATCTTATAGTAATAGAGCATTAGGGACTAAGGCCACATCAGGGAAAAATAGTAAAACGTTAAAATTAAAGGCACTATATCTGAATGCACAAAGCATTCATGACAAGATAAATTACTTAATGGCACAAAGAGATAAATGGGTTTGATCTAGTAGCCATTATTCTGGGGAAGAGTGATCATAATATGATGAATTTCATGTTAAGTTTGAGAGTGATGTGGTTAAGGCCAAAACTAGGGTCTTAAATTTAAACAAAGCCAATTACACTGTATGAGAGGCAGGTTGGCTGAAGTAGATTAGGAAATTAGATTAGAAGGTATAAGAGCGGGGAATGGCCATATTTTCAGGTCTAACTTCTGGGTTGGGTTCACAGAAGAAATTCCAGGTTAATATGTTTAATAACATCGGGTCATTGTGCTATGTTTAATAATGAGATTATTGTGTTATGTTTAATAACTGGGTGATTGCAGAATGTTTAGTGATATCGGGTGATTACACTGTGCTTTTGTAACACAAAGGTGATTATACTATGTTTAATAACACATGGTAATTGCACTATGTTTAATAATAGGATGATTGCATTATGTTTTAATAATGGAGGGTGATTCTCATTATATTTAATAATGGATTGAGCACTATGTTTAATCTAGTGTCAGCTGTAACTCAGTCTGTAGCAAACTCGCCTCTCTGAGTCAGAAGGTTGTGGGTTCATGTCCCACTTCAGAGACTTGAGCACATAAACCTAGGCTGACACTCCAGTGCAGTGCTGAGGTTGGAGCTGCCATCTTTCGGATGAGACGTTAAACCGAGGCCCCGTCTGCCCTCTCAGGTGGACTTAAAAGATCCCATGGCACTATTTCGAGGAAGAGCAGGAGAGTTATCCCCGATGTCCTGGCCAATATTTATCCCTCAATCAACATCACTAAAACAGATTATCTGGTCATTATCATATTGCTGTTTGTGGGAGCTTGCTGTGCGCAAGTTGACTGCCGCATTTCCCACATTACAACAGTGACTACACTTCAAAAGTACTTCATTGGCTGCAAAGCGCTTTGAGTAGTCTGGTGGTTGTGAAAGGCACTATATAAATGCAAATCTTTCTTTCTATTAGATTAAAAGAAGCTGACAATGTTGCCAATGTAAGCCTGAGGATTGGAAGGTTTTTAAAAATCATCAAAGGATGACCAAGAAATTGATCAAGAGGGAGAAAATAGAATATAAGAGTTAAAAACAGATAAGACCTTTTACCAGTATGTAAAAAGGAAGATATTAGTAATAATAAACATGGATCCTTTAAGAGGCAGTGACAGGAGAAATTGTTCTGGGGAATAAGGAAATGGCAGAGATGTTAAACAAATAATTTCTTATTTATTCACAGTAAAGGACACAAAGAACATACCGGCAATTGTGGGAAAACAAAGGTCGAAGAGTGAGGGACTTAAATTAATTAATATTGGTAAAGTAAAAGTACTGAAAAAATTAATGGGACTAAAAGCTGATGAAACACTATGTTGTAAGCCATGGGGATTTAAAAGAGGTGGCTGCAGAGATAGTAGATGTAGTGGTTTTAATCTTCCAGAATTTCCTAAGTTCTGGTACAGTCCCAGTGGATTGGAAAGTAGCAAATGTAACCCTGCTGTTCAAGAAAGGAAGGAGAGAGAATACAGTGAACTATAAGCCAGGTAGCCCATCAACAGTCAACAAGGAACTCTACTGTTCATGATGCGGTAACAGGGCACTTGGAAAATCACAATATGATTACGCAGTCAACATGGTTGTATGAAAAGGAAATTGTGTTTGACAAATTTATTAGAGTTTTTGAGGGTGTAACTAGCAGGATAGATAAGGGGATTTTGGATTTTCAGAAGGAATTTGATAAGGTGTCACAGCTGGTTTGTCACACAAGATTAGGGCTCATGGGATTGCGGGTAATATATTCGTACAAATTGAGGATTGGTTATCGGATATAAAACAGAGTAGGAATAAGCGGGACATTTTCAAGATGGCAATTAGTGGAGCACGCAAGGATCAGTGCTTGGGCCTTAGCTATTTACAATCTATATCAGTGACTGAAACGAGGGGACTGAGTGTAACAGATACAAAGCTAGGTGGGAAAGTAAGCTGTGAGGAGATCACAAAGGGACTGCAAAGGAACATAGACCGGTTAAGTGATCAGGCAAAATAGTGGCAAATGGAGTATAATGTGGGGAAAGTGTGAAATTATCCATTTTGGTAGGAAGAATGGAACAGCAGAATTTAAAAAAAAAAAGGCAAGAGACTAGTAAATGTTGGTATTCAGAAGGATTTGGTGGTCCTTGTACATGAATCACAGAAAGTTCACATGCAGGTATAGCAAGCAATTAGGAAGGCATATGGTATGTTGGCCTTTATTGCAAGGGAGTTGGAGTATAAGAGTAAGGAGGTTTTGATGCAATTATACAGGGCTTTGCCGAGACCCCATCTGGAGTACTGTGCAGAGTTTTGGTCACCTTGCCTAAAGGAGGATATGCGTGTGTAAGAGGGGAAACAACAAAGGTTCACTAGATTAATTCCTGGGATGATCTCCTCCTCTAAGACATTGAGTAGAATGGGTCTATAATCTCTGGAGTTTAGATGAATGAGAGGTGATCTCATTCTTAGATGGCTTGACAGGGTAGATGCTGAGAAGCTGTTTTCCCTGGTTGGAGAGTCTAAAACTAGGTGTCATACAGGAGAAAAAGAAAGCAAAGACTTGAATTTATATAGCGCCTTTCACGACCACCAGACGTCTCAAAGCATTTTACAGCTAATGAATGTACAATGTAGTCACTGTTGTAATATGGGAAACGTGGCAGCCAATTTGCACACAAGCAACTCCCACAAACAGCAATGTGATAATGACCAGATAAACTGTTTTTGTTATGTTGATTGAGGGATAAATATTGGCTAGGACATAAGCGGTCTGATTTAGGACTGATGAGGAGTAACCTTTTCACTGAGGGTTGTGAATCTTTGGAATTATCTACCCGAGGCATGTGGATGCTCAGTCGATGAGTGTATTCAAGAATGAGATGAAGAATTTTGGGGCATTAAAGGAATGAAGGGATATGGGATAGGGTGGGAAAGTGGAGTTGATGTCGAAGTTCAGCAATGATTTTATTGACTGGTGCAGCAGGCTTGATGGGTCGTATGGCCTAGTTCCACTCCTATTTCTTATGATATGTTCTAAAAGAGAGGTTTTTTTGCATAATATACAGTAACATCGTTAAACTAATTGGATTAAACAGTACTTTGCAGGGTTAATTTTTAGCATCATTGTTCAGGCATTGACAGTTGGTCATAAGAATTATGTTTCCAATACATGAAATGTGCTGAAATATGGGGTACTATTGCCAACAAAATGTCCCTTCTTAAAAGCTGATCAGTTCTTGATCATGATAAACTACACGTGTGACTGTTTATAATTAATTGACAAGGAACCATCTTCCCTCAGCTATCAGCAGCTTGCTTCATCACACACTATCAAAATCATTTTGAACCTGGACTCTGAACTGATAGATGGTGGAACTGAAGCTAAATTGACCCCAGGTCACAGGGAAGCAGCAACTGGGATTCACAAGAATATAATACCCTATAAATTACTGTAATGAAGCAAACCTGCCAATTAACTTTATGCAGTCACTGGGCAGGATTTGAAAGTTTCGTTGGGCTCAATTTTGGCTGAGCCCGTTTTTCAGCGTACTTACCGGAGTTGCAGCACTTAAGTACGTCCGGAGACGCTCTGGAAAAAAATATTTTGGTCGATGTCTGGCCTCTTCACTGTGGCCGCACAGCGTGGCCAGTCACCTCGGGGGGTGGAGCCTGCGTTCTGCGCTGGAAATTGCGGCGGGACATCTGTCCGTGCGCAATGGAGAATAGTGATGTCCATGCATGCGCAGTAGCGCTGCGAGTTGGCAATCGGCCATTATAGATCGGGCACTGTTCTGAAAACAGTAGCCAGCTCCTCCCATAAGGAAGGTTACTGAGGCACAGCATTGAACAGAGACAGATAAAGACTTTTAATAAGGAGACATCTGATGGAATGAGTGTTGCCTTTACCCAGCAATTCTTCCACTGCCAAATGACATCAAGGTAAAATACATTATACAGCTTTGTTAATAAGGAACCTCTAAGTTTTACCTGACATTTTATTACTATAAGAAAGAAATTATTTTCTGGAACAAAGAAACCTTTTATTCTAAAAGTAATATGACAGGGATCTTGGGAGATTTGAAATTCAAATGCAATCTCAGAATAATTACAAGTCAAGCCCAATGGAGTGGGTTTAAGTGCTTCCTATTTTTACTTCCAATCGCTCCTACCCCTAGCCCAGGCCGAGTGGTCTCCCTGTTCATTCTCCCACCCCTAGCCCAGGCCGAGTGGTCTCCCTGTTCATTCTTCCACCCCTAGCCCAGGCCGAGTGGTCTCCCTGTTCATTCTCCCACCCCTAGCCTAGGCCGAGTGGCCTCCTGGTGCAACCTCGGAGTTCTCCTGCCAGCCGGTGAGTTCTGTGATTTCTCCTGCGTGTGTTCTGAGTGTCCCGGACAGAATGCAGAAAGGTGAATTGCAGTTTGATGCTGAGGGTAGGATTTTAATTTTTTATTTCTTCTTATTTTAATTGTGCGAGGGAAGGATGGTTTTGCACGTCTGTTCCCCAAGGCTTGGTTGGTTCAGGTCCTCTCCGCTTCCCGCCCTATCCAGGCCGAATGACCTCCGATGTACTTACCTGCGCTGATTTATTTTACTCTCCGCAAGGGTTTTCTCATGTGGCCACAAACACTGGCCTAAGTAGAAATGGAGCAACTATTAGCTGGCCAAAGTTGCCTAAATGGCCAGAACTGGCGTAAGGTGGCTGCTAACGCCCCTTTTTGGGAAACCCTAACCCTAAAAAAACCTAAGTGAGTTACGCTGGTGCAAATTGATTGGGGAAACTGGGGATTTTTAAGTTAAGCCAGAAAAAGCAGCCTACTCCAAAAAAAAACAGAGCAACTCCTGGCCAAAATTGAGCCCCTGGAGAAGGACAGCTCACAAAAGTGTTACGTTCAAACCCACAACATGCAATCTGTTTTATGCAGTTTTGCAAAACCCTTCAAGGAACTTTTAGAATCTTCTGACAAAAATCAATTATTCAATTTTAGTATTAGTGTAAATCAGAAGTATGCTGGATCAAAAAAAACTCAGCTGCCTGTGTCCTAACTCGCACCAAGTCTCGTTCACCCCGGCTCCCGGTTAAGCAACCTCTCGATTTCAAAATTCTCATCCTTGTTTTCAAATCCCTCCAGGCCTCGCTTCTCCTTATCTCTAATCTCCTCCAGCCCCAAAACTCTCAGATATCTGAGCTCCTCTAATTATGTCCTCTTGAGCATCCCTGATTGTAATTGCTCAACCATTGGTGGCCGTGCCTTCTGTGGCCTAGGCCCTAAAGCTCTGGAATTCCCTGCCTAAACCTTTCTGCCTCTCTTTCCTTGTTAAAGACGCTCCTTAAAACCTACCCCTTTGGCCAAGCTTTTGGTCATCTGCCCCAATTTCTCCTTATATGGCTCGGTGTCAAATTATTCATCTTATAATACTTCTGTGAAGTACCTTGCGACATTTTACTACATTAAAGGCATTATATAAATACAAGTTGTTATACTGATTTACATTTCTTAAGCTTATATCTTGCGGACAATATTTTACCCTTCTCAGATACAGCTCACAGGCAATACTTAATGGTATTCTGTAGTGGCTGGGGTGCAATGGCCACCACACGTTAAAAAAATCCACGCACAGGCATCTTCCACACTTCAGGATGTAGTTCGGGATCCGGAATATGATTGAAACACGTGTGAACTCATCCATTTTCGGCGTGGAAGCAAGTCACCCTCATTTCGAGGGACTGCCTATGATGATGATGATGATGAAGAATGGTATTCTCTAGTTCCAGAAATGCAAGTTAGGCAATGAGGTGTTGGGTACACTTCCGGCCTGGGAAACTGCAGACAATCTGGCACTAGGCTCATTAATTCCTCAACTGCGATGTAAATAAAATTGCTGCAAAAAAAAGGTCTGGAGCTCGTTAGCCATACAGCTTTCATTTGGAATATGTAATGGAGAGTAGTGGGGCTTTGGGGGTGGGGTGGGGGGGATGCTGGCTGCCATTTTAATTTTAAAAATATGGGCAGCCCCTGCTCTTGGCCTCCTTCATACCCCTATGTCTTTACTTTTTGCCCTTTTCCAACATTGGAAAAGTGCCTCAGTAGCTCTCCACTGCTTGCTAGCGCTTCACAATATGGTCCCAATGCATTGTAAACAATGCTTCTGGTGTGTCAGGAAATTATCCAAAGGGCTTACCTCACTTTTAACAGCAATGCCAGCTCATTTGTACATAGGCATAAGTAGGATCTGTGCAGCTCTAGTGTTGTGGAACTCTGGGCACATTATTGATCCTATGGTTTGATACTTCAGCAGAAAACCACTAATGGTATATGCAGTTCGTGCAGTGCGGATGCAGTGCAGGACAATCAATGATTAAGAAAAATCACATTTCTCCCCACCCCCAAATTAATTCCCATATCCCTCCTCCCTGAAAGCTGTGATCATGCTGGAATACACTTCCAGAAGCCAAGGCAGATGTAGCTCTCTGATATCTCACCCAAGTGGCCATTCCTTGTGCACAAACTTAAATCTGCTGTGTTCAAATTATGCTCCATGGGCTAAATCTGGTCCCCAATTACTGATGGTGTGGATCAGAAAAACTAGTCCCTTTATGCTTCATTTGCATGCTTCCATGCTCAAAACAATATTTACTCTGCTGTTTGCTTCTTGAACTTCCCAAGCCTTAGAAAAACTGCTACCTCATTGGCAGAAAAATGACTCCATCTTTCTCCAACCCTCCCAGTTCAACCTAGCTCACGTCACCCTCATTCAAGTGGATAATCCTCCAAATCCTTCCTCAATTCAACTCTCATGCTTCTCCCTCTTCAACACGATACATGCAGCTACTCTTTCTTACCTTCCCAGTTGAAGCTGGTACTCTTTCTCCCTCACCACCCCACTCCAGTTCACACTAGCACTCCTTACTGAGCTCATGCTAACACTCTAATTGCCCCACTCCGTGTTAGTGCTCTCACCCAAAAGCACCACTCTTAGCTTCTTCTCCCTTCCCCTTCAGTGTTAGTAAGTTGCAAGCAGAAAACAACTTCAACTGTATCTGAGCTATTGAATGAAAATGAGACTGTCCATAAGCAAACTATCTTCTTTTGGTCCCAGTCAGCCAAAAGTTTAAAACTTTTTTAGAATACAACTGCAGTGAAAACAAATTCTGCTAATGAAGGAATAAGTGGAGAGAAAAAATCCCATATATGGTTTAGGTGAGCTAGAAAGAGTAGCTGCATGTATCGTGTTGAAGAGGGAGAAGCATGCAGGGTTGAATTAAGAAAGGATTTGGAGGATTATCCGCTTGAATGAGGGTGATGTGAGCTAGGTTGAACTGGGAGAGTTGGAGAAAGATGGAGTCATTTTTCTACCAATGAGGTAGCAGTTTTTCTAAGGCTTGGGAGTTCAAGAAGCGAACAGCAGAGTAAATATTGTTTTGAGCATGGAAGCATGCAAATGAAGCATAAAGGGACTAGTTTTTCTGATCCACACCATCAGTAATTGGGGACCAGATTTAGCCCATGGAGCATCTCCCATCTCCCCCACCCCACAAACAAAAGTAATGGAAAATTTGATTCAAAGTTAGTACCTGCTTTCACGTAACAAGTTCAGTACATCATGCCTGAATGTGTCCCTGTTCTTCTCTAGAATTCCCTTTACATGATACAAAACCTTTGGGATAAAAAAAAAAGTCCGTTTGTAATGGAGAAGTAAAAGGAAATATGAGAACACAAAGCTGTGAAGAGATTTGTGAAGGTTCCCTCAGTCCATTATTAATAGTCACACTAAAGTGCTGCTGAAAATAACAAGCTGAAAATTAGACACGATATAGCATAAATACCTCTCCAGCATAGTGTTTCACTCCAAAATAATGGTCAATGACTCTGGGCTTCACATAAAAGGGATTGTTCTAGGAAAAAAGTGCAAAGATGAAGTTACTAATGGAACAATGACAAATTAAAACACTGTGAATTGATCACAACTATTCTAGCAGCAGTTTGCTTTGAGATTATTCCAATCCCAAGCTAAACATAGTCTACAATCATACACTCTAAACAAAGAACTCATTTAAATAAATTGTTCCTCACAGCACAGGACAACAAATGCAACACGACCATATCAAATAAAAATCAACAAATCTTAAACAGTTAAACTTCTTATTTCATACCATTTACCTGCTGTGGTAGAACAGTATTCAGCAAACCACATCCAGAAAGGTGACACAGGTAATTCAAAATATTAATACAAAGGTTTAAAATAAGTAGCATGATTTTTTTTTAAAATTGTGCACGTATCCCTATTGATTTAGGAAGCTAGCAGATTAAATAAAAAGCAACGCTCTTTATTCAGTTCAAGAATGGAAATGGTATGTTAGCATTTATTACAAAGGGACTGGAGTACAAGAGACTGGAATTGGGGGGGAGCCCTGGATCGCGTGGGAAACTCGGAGGATTCAACGGCACCTTTTTCAATGGCTTTTTAATGAAACCGGTGCATTTGCAGCTGACGTCCGGGTTTTCCGACCAATTCACGTAAGCGGGTGCGATGACGGCACGGATGGGTCCAATTCAGCTCAGGTATATAAAGGAGCAATGCGAAGGTGACAGTTGAAGGTTGATGGAGGTTTCAGGGACATTGGTGGGAGAGAGATTGGTTTGGTTGGAGACACATTGCTTTAATGGGAGAGCAAAAAATGCATTGGAAAACTGCCTCCCTGGAATTCCTGCTGCAAGGAGTTAGGGCCTGCAGGGAAGTGTTATTCCCTGCTGATGGGAAGAAGAAGCCAGTCTCAGACACCAAGGAGGCATAGCTGGAGATTGCCATGAAAGGTGAGCATGAGTGGTGGCGGCGAGATCCTGGATTCAGTGCAGGAAGAGATTTAATGACATTATGAGGTCAGGAAAGGTGAGTATAATGCCACATTCACCGACATCCTGATGCGCGTTTCACCCAAACCCCCTCATTCTGCCTTCCCAAACCTACTCCAGTATATCACTCCTCACACCAGTGTACCCACCCATCCCTCTCTGACTATGCACTTCCTCATATCCCCATCTGACCACACACCACTGACACTCACCCACATCTCAATGCAATGTTACACCTCTTCCTCATAGTAACTCTCTATAGATGTTGCCCATCCAGTCGTTCAACTAATTCTATGAATCTCACTCAAATGTCTCTTGTATCCCTCCTTGCAGGAAAACAAAGCACAGAACACCTAGGAGAGGCAGAGAAACAGAGTTGCTCAGAGAGCAAGCTCAACAGTTGTACAGACAGCGAGCTCAACAAACAGTTGAACAGAGAGCGAGCTCAACAGTTGTACAGAGAGCGAGCTCAACAAACAGTTGTACAGAAAGCGAGCTCAACAAACAGTTGTACAGAGAGCGAGCTCAACAGTTGTACAGAGAGCGAGCTCAACAAACAGTTGTACAGAGAGCGAGCTCAACAAACAGTTGTACAGAGAGCGAGCTCAACAGTTGTACAGACAGCGAGCTCAACAAACAGTTGTACAGAGAGCGAGCTCAACAAACAGTTGTACAGAGAGTGAGCTCAACAAACAGTTGTACAGAAAGCGAGCTCAACAAACAGTTGTACAGAGAGCGAGCTCAACAAACAGTTGTACAGAGAGCGAGCTCAACCAACAGTTGTACAGAGAGCGAGCTCAACAAACAGTTGTACAGAGAGCGAGCGCAACAGTTGTACAGAGAGCGAGCTCAACAAACAGTTGTACAGAGAGCGAGCTCAACAAACAGTTGTACAGAGAGCGAGCTCAACAAACAGTTGTACAGAGAGCGAGCTCAACCAACAGTTGTACAGAGAGCGAGCTCAACAGTTGTACAGACAGCGAGCTCAACAAACAGTTGTACAGAGAGCGAGCTCAACAAACAGTTGTACAGAAAGCGAGCTCAACAAACAGTTGTACAGAGAGCGAGCTCAACAGTTGTACAGAGAGCGAGCTCAACAAACAGTTGTACAGAGAGCGAGCTCAACAAACAGTTGTACAGAGAGCGAGCTCAACAAACAGTTGTACAGACAGCGAGCTCAACAAACAGTTGTACAGAGAGCGAGCTCAACAAACAGTTGTAGAGAGCGAGCTCAACAAACAGTTGTACAGAGAGCGAGCTCAACCAACAGTTGTACAGAGAGCGAGCTCAACAAACAGTTGTACAGAGAGCGAGCGCGACAGTTGTACAGAGAGCGAGCTCAACAAACAGTTGTACAGAGAGCGAGCTCAACCAACAGTTGTACAGAGAGCGAGCTCAACAAACAGTTGTACAGAGAGCGAGCGCGACAGTTGTACAGAGAGCGAGCTCAACAGTTGTACAGAGAGCGAGCGCAACAAACAGTTGTACAGAGAGCGAGCTCAACAATTGTACAGAGAGCGAGCGCAACAAACAGTTGTACAGAGAGCGAGCTCAGCAAACAGTTGTACAGAGAGCGAGCTCAACAAACAGTTGTACAGAGAGCGAGCTCAACAGTTGTACAGAGAGCGAGCGCAACAAACAGTTGTACAGAGAGCGAGCTCAACAATTGTACAGAGAGCGAGCGCAACAAACAGTTGTACAGAGAGCGAGCTCAGCAAACAGTTGTACAGAGAGCGAGCTCAACAAACAGTTGTACAGAGAGCGAGCTCAACAAACAGTTGTACAGAGAGCGAGCGCAACAGTTGTACAGAGAGCGAGCTCAACAAACAGTTGTACAGAGAGCGAGCTCAACAAACAGTTGTACAGAGAGCGAGCTCAACAGTTGTACAGAGAGCGAGCTCAACAAACAGTTGTACAGAGAGCGAGCTCAACAGTTGTACAGAGAGCGAGCGCAACAAACAGTTGTACAGAGAGCGAGCTCAACAATTGTACAGAGAGCGAGCGCAACAAACAGTTGTACAGAGAGCGAGCTCAGCAAACAGTTGTACAGAGAGCGAGCTCAACAAACAGTTGTACAGAGAGCGAGCTCAACAAACAGTTGTACAGAGAGCGAGCTCAACAAACAGTTGTACAGAGAGCGAGCTCAACAAACAGTTGTACAGAGAGCGAGCGCAACAAACAGTTGTACAGAGAGCGAGCTCAACAGTTGTACAGAGAGCGAGCTCAACAGTTGTACAGACAGCGAGCTCAACAAACAGTTGTACAGAGAGCGAGCTCAACAAACAGTTGTACAGAGAGCGAGCGCAACAGTTTTACAGAGAGCGAGCTCAACAAACAGTTGTACAGAGAGCGAGCTCAACAGTTGTACAGAGAGCGAGCTCAACAAACAGTTGTACAGAGAGCGAGCGCAACAGTTTTACAGAGAGCGAGCTCAACAGTTGTACAGAGAGCGAGCTCAACAGTTGTACAGAGAGCGAGCGCAACAAACAGTTGTACAGAGAGCAAGCGCAACAAACAGTTGTACAGAGAGCGAGCTCAACTGTTGTAGAAATCTCCTGCCAAATCCTTAAAGCTAACTCTCAGAACAAGTGGTGTGAGCAAAAGCCTTTCCTTTAGTCAAGGAAGCAGGTTTGAAGCCTCAGTACTTATGAAATTTTTTGACTGCTATTGGTTCAGCCCCCTCAATGGCTGCTGTGCTCTCGCCTTGCTTTCACTTGGGAGGTCTAGGAAGTCGGGGAATCCTGTGCACACCCTTGAAACAGAGGTTTAAAAAAAGGCTCTTAGTAGCATCTTAACTAGCTCTAAATTGCATTAAATTGCTAACCCACTGCTCCCGAGGAGGATTCTTGCTCACAGTCAAACGTGCTCCAATTAAATACAGAAGTTAAGTGCATTAAACCTCCCACGAACCCAAACCCACTCACTCTTTCCTGTTAAAATTCTGGCCAGAGTGAAGAAGTCATACTGCAATTATATAGGGGCCTGGTGAGACCACACCTGGAGTATTGTGTACAGTTTTGATCTCCTTACCTAAGGAAGGATATATTTAGCTTGGAGTGAGTGCAACAAAGGTTCACCAGACTGAGTCCTGGGATGAGGGAATTGTCTAATGAGGATAGGTCAAATAGACTAGGCCTATATTCCCTGGAGTTTAGAAGAATAAGAGGTGATCTCATTGAAACATACAAAATTCTGAAAGGGTTTGACAGGAGATGCTGAGACGATGTTTCCCCTGGCTGGGGATTCTAGAACTAGGGGGTTATAGTTTTAGAATAAAGGGTTGGCCACTTAGGACACAGATGAGGACAAATCTCTTCACTCAAAGGGTTGTGAATCTTTGTAATTCTCTACTCAGAGAGCTGTGGGTGCTCAGTCGTTGGGTATATTCAAGACAGAGATCTATCGATTTTTGGATACTAAGGGAATCAAGGTAATGGGGATAGTCCAGGAAAGTGGAGTTGAGGTAGAAGATCAGCCATGATCTTATTGAATGGCGGAGCAGGCTCGAAGGGCCGAATGTCCTAATTCTGCTCCTATTTCTTGTAGACATGTTTTATTAAGACATAATCACAAGATGAAATGCATGCCTCCTCATTCTGCAAACACCGAAGTCTCGTCAATTTCCATGGTCTGGGCCCAGACTGGCATAGCGTTAGAAACTTGTCTGTGTTGGGGGTGGGAGTGGCAGAAAAGTGAGCACAACTGCAATCTTCAGGTTGCACAAAAGTATTATCGTGAAATTTAACTTCATGCAACCAAATATATCAAGACATATATTTAGGTTTGCATTTATAAGGCTCGATAAGACTTTAAAAGGGTGCATGGGCTAAAACCTTAGCCTGCAAAACAAAAACTATACACTTTAAGGGCTAGACTTTCCACTTTGCTAGCTATCGGCAAAGAAATGGCGATGTTCCAGCCTTGGCGATGTGTCAGCCTTCATGATCGCTGGAACATCGGCCATTGTTTGGATCGCAATTTTCGGCTCAGCGCTAGGCCAGCAATGTGAAATAGGTGAAGCGCTAGGCCAGCAATGTGAAACAGGTGAAGCGCTAGGCCAGCAATGTGAAATAGGTGAAGCGCTAGGCCAGCAATGTGAAATAGGTGAAGGGCTAGGCCAGCAATGTGAAATAGGTGAAGGGCTAGGCCAGCAATGTGAAATAGGTGAAGGGCTAGGCCAGCAATGTGAAATAGGTGAAGGGCTAGGCCAGCAATGTGAAATAGGTGAAGGGCTAGGCCAGCAATGTGAAATAGGTGAAGGGCTAGGCCAGCAATGTGAAACGGGTGAAGCGCTAGGCCAGCAATGTGAAATAGGTGAAGCGCTAGGCCAGCAATGTGAAATAGGTGAAGGGCTAGGCCAGTAATGTGAAATAGGTGAAGCGCTAGGCCAGCAATGTGAAATAGGTGAAGGGCTCGGCCAGCAATGTGAAACGGGTGAAGCGCTAGGCCAGCAATGTGAAATAGGTGAAGGGCTAGGCCAGCAATGTGAAATAGGTGAAGCGCTAGGCCAGCAATGTGAAATAGGTGAAGGGCTAGGCCAGCAATGTGAAATAGGTGAAGGGCTAGGCCAGCAATGTGAAATAGGTGAAGGGCTAGGCCAGCAATGTGAAATAGGTGAAGGGCTAGGCCAGCAATGTGAAATAGGTGAAGCGCTAGGCCAGCAATGTGAAATAGGTGAAGGGCTAGGCCAGCAATGTGAAATAGGTGAAGGGCTAGGCCAGCAATGTGAAATAGGTGAAGGGCTAGGCCAGCAATGTGAAATAGGTGAAGGGCTAGGCCAGCAATGTGAAACGGGTGAAGCGCTAGGCCAGCAATGTGAAATAGGTGAAGCGCTAGGCCAGCAATGTGAAATAGGTGAAGCGCTAGGCCAGCAATGTGAAATAGGTGAAGGGCTAGGCCAGCAATGTGAAATAGGTGAAGCGCTAGGCCAGTAATGTGAAATAGGTGAAGCGCTAGGCCAGCAATGTGAAATAGGTGAAGGGCTCGGCCAGCAATGTGAAACAGGTGAAGCGCTAGGCCAGCAATGTGAAATAGGTGAAGGGCTAGGCCAGCAATGTGAAACGGGTGAAGCGCTAGGCCAGCAATGTGAAATAGGTGAAGGGCTAGGCCAGCAATGTGAAACGGGTGAAGCGCTAGGCCAGCAATGTGAAATAGGTGAAGCGCTAGGCCAGTAATGTGAAACAGGTGAAGCGCTAGGCCAGCAATGTGGAAGGCAAAGCTTCCTTAGTAACGACCTTCTGCTCATGTGTTTTTTTTTGGTGGACAGGTTTTCCCACGTTTCCGGAAGTCAGGGGCCATCCACACACATGCGCAGAAGGCAAATGGAGGGGGAAGAGAGAGAGGATAGAGAGAGGAGGAAGGCAGACACAAAGAGGAGAGAGTAAAGAGAGATTACAGGAGAAAAGAGAGAGAAAAAGATGGCTGATTCAGAACACCACATGCATGATGTGGAGGGGGGCGGGGGGAAGGAAGAGGGCCAAACTCTCTTCTGATGAGGCCAACAAAGCCCTCGTTGCTGAGGTGCACTCCCATGGGCCCAATTAACCTGGGGTGCTCATAGGAAACCACACCCTGGGCGTATTGGAAGATATGGGATGAGATCGCCGACGTGGTCTCCTCGGCTCCCCATGAGGCGAGGGGATCCGACCAGTGCCGGAAGCATTGGAACAACCTAGTTGCTTCGGTAAGAGGAAGTAGGATTTTATATTGTAATGATGCAAATTGTAATTATACTTAATCTCCTGGATTGAATTTAAGCTTGTTATTCTTATATATATTCCCTGCTAAGATCCAGACAGGGCTATGAACCTGTGCCCTTTTTAAGTCTCTCTGGCTGCTGTCACTTATACAGTGACCCAGCATGGCCTGGGGGAGAGCTGCCTTTGCTCACTGCCTGCCCTGGAACACTTTTGCACATTAGCTCCTGTCATTGCCGAGTTCAATGGAGATTGTGGTTAAGAGAGAAGTGTCAAGCATTAGCCCCTAAACACGATCTTTGTTATAACTGTGCATTAATTGTGTATAAAAACCCTATTGGCATATAATGTTGGAAACTGTTGACTTTACATGAGAGTACCTTAGCTCATGCCATGCTCTTGTCATGTCTGCAGAGGAAGTTATCTAACAATAGGAGGGAGCAGAGGTGCACTGGAGGAGTCCCTGCTCAGCTCCAGGTGCTGTCGGAGATCGAGGAGCGTGTGGCGGAGTTTGTGGGGACCAACAGTCACTTGGGCCACCGCCCGTGGTTTTACAGAACCCACCAATGCATCATGTGAGTCATGTGTCAAGCAGTGTTAAATTAATATTAAAGTAATGTAACGTCATTTAATTATAATATATGAATGATGTCATGTTATACATGTAGCTTCTGTGCTCTCAGGTTAACAACATAAGAACATAACATTAGAGCAGGAGCAAGCCATCTGATCATTGTCCCCTTCTCTGTTCATTCCCCATCAGTCCCTTATCATTCTGTCGATCTCCGACTTATCCAGCCTCCACAGCTCTCTGGGGCACTGAATTCCACATAGATGTACTACCAAATGATGCATTAATCTGTAACATTTCTCAGTCACATTTATTGTAGTAGTGCTTCTCCTCTTATGTATGCCAGTGCAGCGCAAGAGTCATGTGTACCCTTCTGTTCTAATTGTGTTTTGCAGGTCGCCCAGCACCAGAGGCACAAAGGGAGGCACTAGCAACAGCGCCGGCAATGCTCATGCCCACGGGTGGTGAGGAGGAGCAAGAGGAAGAGGAAGAGCATGAGACAACCGAGCCTGAGGAGATGGAGGAAGAGGATGCCTCTAACATCCCTGAGACAAGTGTTTCACCTGTGGGACCTGCGGCCACAAGTTTTTTTTTGAACAAAGAGGTCGCGGGACCAAGCGGCGTGTAGCCGGCGACGACAAGGCACTCATTAGTGCTCACGCAGACCCCAACGGAGGTCGGGTCAGCGCCTAGCCTGACCGATCGGATTGAGGGCTTGACAAGACTGTCGCAATTAGTCGCGAACATCTCCAGGCGTTTGTGGCATTCACTCGTGAAGATGTGTGCAATGACCACTGCCACCAATGCCTTGCGGCATGCGTTGGCGGGATACGGTGCTGTACCCCAAGGTGCCATGATCCGACACACCACAAGCACCAGCACACAAGCGAGTCAGGAGAAAGCACTTTGCCCAGCTTCATCTTCCTCTCCAACACCCACCCCTCCAACAGCCGATCGTGTCACCATCACTCCCACCACGTCAGGAAGTCTTGACATTGCCTGCTACAGCCAGCATCGTCTCGGTACCCAGGAACCAAAAACGGGTGGGTGGGGCTAGGACACAGGGGTATCCAGGATCTGGAGGGAAACGTGGCCACAAGTAGGGAGGGTGGTGCAATGTCTTTTATATTGTTAATATTGTTCAAATTATTTTTTGTTGTTGTTTTTATTGTTGTTGCACTGTTGAGGTGTGGGTGGGGGGGGGTGAGTGAGTGGGGGTGGGGGGGGAAGTGGGTGGGTGTTATTTTAAAATAGTTAACAAATTTGTTAATATAATTAAAAAAATTATTTAACTTTACAATTGTTGTGCAGTGTCTTCTAATAACGCAAGTAAGGTGAAACATGAATGCAACTGTTGTAAAACAATGGCCAAGCCAGACCAGGCAAGGATGAAACGTAATTCAAGGCAAACGCAACTGTTGGCTTTCCGTAAAAGTAACTGTAACTGTAACTGTCCCCAATGCAAGTTCATGCAAAGCATTCATTTATGAGCTGCTGGCGCAACTGCTTTGCTGCCACGTAACTTTCACGGGGTTTTTGCAGTCTTGCGGGGGGGGGGGGGGGCGGGACCATGGATTCATCACCAGGCTGATTTTCCTCCCCGAGGTCCTCACCAGCCTCCTCCTCTTCCTGCTCCTCGTCGTCTGCCTCTTCCGCCTCAAATCCTTCCTGAGATGGACCGTCAATCCCATCTGGCAATTGTTGTCCTCTCCTTATTTAAATATAATGAGGCCTGAAGCCTCTATTTTTACTACAGGGATCCTGGGGCTCGGGATTCCCGGTAGCTGCAACAAGGCGGCCCCAGCCTCAGGGAGCAATCCTTGTGGGCCGGGAGTAGCAGGAGTGCTCCCCCCCGGCCCCCCAAACTCCTCCACCAGCAGCCTAGATCCCCGCCAGGTCGGGGATTGGACCCTCTTCTCTTCCGCACCCCCGCCCCTCCGAATTACTCGCTGCATACTTACTCAGGCTGAATTTTTAGTGGGAACTCGGGGGAAGCACTAATGGCCCAATTTCCCCATCTTTGCTCACTGAATTCCGCCAATGGTTGCCATCCACCAATCAGATAAGCCGCACTCAAAACTACTAGTGAGGTTACTGCATGCGATGCCACTTGGATTTTGATTCTCTGAAGGATGATCAATGGTTTCTAATAAACCAGTTGTTAGTGAACACAAGTACTGCTCAGCTGATATAAGTGATACATATTTGTCAATGTAACACCTACCGAATGCTGACTGTGCAACTTTTCCAGCAGAGTACTGTCGGTGCCCTTTGGAAAATGACTCTCCTCGTTGATAAGGGCCAGAATGCCCATTTTCTACAAAAAATTTATTAAAATTAGGAATTAGATAGAAGTAATTTAAGCGTTACACATCAAAAGCTTTGTATGACGAAAAATAAATACTTTGAAATAAACTTAGGCAAATAATTTCTCTCTTCCTTAGATAATAAATCAGAAGACCAATAAAGTCTAAAATAAAACTTTTATTCATGAAAGGTTGTTGCTATATTTAGTAGTTGCATTGCCAATCTGTAACTAGACCAGTCAGTAACATATTTCCCCTACACATGTCCTGTAATACCTTTTCACACAGGACAAATATACAATGATTAAATTGCTGCCTTTTGTCTATTTACAGATGAAAAATTCCTCGCATTGCAGATCCTTAGGAAGATGAACTATTTATAGATCATGATGGCAATAAAATTTGGAACTTTGAATTTGGTTATGGCTATTAAATCCATTAAATCCTTTAAGACTTAAGACTTTATAGCCCTTTCGGAAATATTCTAAGTAAAAATTATCTACATAAAAATGAATCATCAAATTGCACAAGTACCAATATTAGACTTTCAATATAAGTAAAACTCAGTGTCACAAACACTCAAACTTCAGAGGCAGAATGTGGCTGGAAAGTGAAACTAGAACAGTCCTCAGACAATCTAACTCCAATCATTTGAGAGTTCCGAGATGCTATTTAATAATGCCACCCTGTACTTACATATGTTAGTAGTGGATTACATGCATGATTTTAGTTCTCCAAATAATGGGCTCTCTTCCCTATATGCTTTTGAACCTATGCCCAATTTAACTTGTTAGCAGAAACCAGAGATCTACTACAGGTTGAACCTCTCTTATCCGGGACTTCCTAATCCGGCACCATACCCGGCCGCCGGGTGGCGCATGTGCAGTACTCCGACCCACCCCCCACCCAGGTCTCCCATTCCCTTTTTAGGCACAACGGTGATACCTTTTCTTTATGCCACCAGCCTGTCCTCGCCGCAATTCACTGCCCCCCAGTCATCAAGATCCACGGCACGGCCCTGGATAATGTGGACCATTTCCCATACCTCGGGAGCCTCTTATCATCAAGAGCAGATATTGATGATGAGATTCAACACCGTCTCCAGTGAGCCAGTGCAGCCTTCGGCCGCCTGAGGAAAAGTGTGTTCGAAGACCAGGCCCTCAAAACTGCCACCAGTCTGCAGGGCTGTAGTAATACCCGCCTTCCTGTATGGCTTAGAGACATGGACCATGTACAGTAGACACGTCAAGTCGCTGGAGAAATACTACCAATGATGTCTCTGCAAGATCCTACAAATCCCCTGGGAGGACAGATGCACCAACATTAGCATCCTCAACCAGGCCAACATCCCAGCATTGAAGCACTGAGCACACTTGATCGGCTCAGCTGGGCAGGCCACATTGTTTGCATGCCAGACACGAGACTCCCAAAGCAAGCCCTCTACTCGGAACTCCTTCATGGCAAACAAGCCAAAGGTGGGCAGAGTAAATGTTACAAGGACACCCTCAAACCCTCCCTGATAAAGTGCAACATCCCCACTGACACCTGAGAGTCCCTGGCCAAAGACCGCCCTAAGTGGAGGAAATGCATCCGGGAGGGCTCTAAGTACCTCGAGTCTCATCATCAAGAGCATGCAGAAATCAAGCGCATGCAGAAATCAAGCGCAGGTAGCGGAAAGAGCGTGTGGCAAACCTGTCCCACCCACCCCTTCCCTCAACGACTATCTGTCCCACCTGTGACAGGGACTGTGGTTCTCATATTGGACTGTTCAGCCACCTAAGGACTCATTTTTTTTTTTTTTTTTTTTTAAAAGAGTGGAAGCAAGTCTCCCTCGATTCCGAGGGACTGCCTATGATGATTTAATTAAATCATTCACCTAAACAGAAAATCAACACACTTACGAGAAAGAAAGTGATCAGCAGTAGCAGAAGCCCCCTTCAACTTAGAACACCCCGGGCCCGTCGACACCCGCCAATGCCTCAGGGCCCGCTGACACCTCGGGGCCCACTGGAGCCGTCGACCTCCACCCCCACCCGACCTCAGGCCGATGATCTCCCCTCATGCGGCACAGGCTAGATCCCGAGGGTGCCAGATAAGAGGGGTTCAACCTGTACCTTTCTTTTCCCCCGCAGTGTCCCCAGCATTCCATTCTCCTTACCTCCCAATGATGCATGGAGTTTAAAACGAAGCAGAAAGTTACAAGCAACAACAGACCAGGACAGCAGTTCACAGCGCAACTAGAGAATAGTGGAGTAATAGTTCTTCGGCACGGTTAAATCAAAATACTTTCAGACTAATATTGAGCACTCTGCTGACACTGTAAAGGTTGCAC
Source organism: Pristiophorus japonicus (assembly GCF_044704955.1). Classification (NCBI taxonomy): domain Eukaryota; kingdom Metazoa; phylum Chordata; class Chondrichthyes; family Pristiophoridae; genus Pristiophorus; species Pristiophorus japonicus. The sequence goes on from NC_091981.1 coordinate 78,576,532, forward strand.
CCGGCCTGCGAGCACTATTGGAGCAGGCCAGGGAGCGGAAGGAGCAGCGTGGCAGCATACCACTCTAGGGAGCAGCATGTGCTGGAGCAGGAGAGCAACGGCAGTGAAAAGGGACGTCACCAAGGTCCAGGTCGGTGATTGGAGCTTGGGGAGGTACATCAGGAGCGGTGAGATTGGGGCGAAGGAGCGACAAGAGACAGTAGAGGGACATGATCGGGGCCCAGGAGAGGCGAGGGCCCAGGGGCAGCACGGGCCAGCCCACACTGCGATATGTGTGCACACTAGGTCCGTGCAGCAGAGCAGGTCTCCAGTCGTCTTGGCCAATCCTTGCTACTGGACCAAGACCTAGCTCTGTCAAGCCCGTGTGGTGGCTGGTATGCAACGGTCACCACACATTAAAAAAAATCCAAGCACAGGCATCTTCCACCCTTCAAAATTTAGTTCAGACCTGGAATTTTAGGTCCATCATTGAAACACCTGTGAACTTTTTGACGTGGAAACAAGTCATCCTCGGGTCGAGGGACTGCCTATGATGATGATGATGATGATGATGATGGAGCCAGCCTTGCTAGATGAATCACAGGTTGGAGAATGAGAGAATGGAAAACCGGGCTTTTGGGGTAAATTCAATGACTTACTGCTCTCAGCCTACAGCCTCACATGACTGGAGTATATATTAGGAATTTAGCCACCCACCTAGGCCCATAATTCTGTGCCGAATAATTTTCCAACCATTAATAAGTTGTGATAGATTTACAGTCACATTTTCAGCTCGCATTCCCACCTAGCAAGATTGTGTTAAAGATCACGGCCTCGAGTTGTTTTCATATCTTCATGATTCGCATGTAGTGATGCCAATAAATTGTAGATATTACCTTCTCAATGAGATCCAAGCACTCCCCATTGTCCATCCAATCAATGTCTTCCCAGACCAATCCATCCCTAGTGAAAAATAAACCTTGCTCAATGAAATAAACACATCCACACAAGGTTTCCAATTTGCAAACAGGGCTGAATATTACTGCAAGTATCAAAGTATTAACAGTGCAGCAAGGCTCCCATTAGCTGCTGAACTTTTACAACATGTGTTGCCAATGGCATTCGCCATTAGCCAGTTCTCGAGTATTTCTCTCTAACTTATTGGGTACTGTATTAGATGGCCTGGTAGTCCTGAATCTGAAACCACTCAGCTAAAGATTGAAATCAATTTCTTTTAACCATTCAGAATATGTCAGCAAAAATGATAGATGATAACTGAAATGAACAATTAAAATGGTGACAATAGGATGCATTTCAGAATCCAACTGTCTTGTGACTGAATAGTACTCTAAGACACAGCTATCCCGCCATTTTTATGTGAATGCAAAGTGATTTTGGATATGCATAAATGCAAAAATGGTAGTTCAATTCCAGAGACTACTGAACACACAAGTTCTAAAGGTGAGCGCCCCGGGTCAGGAGGCAGCCTCACACTGTAAAGCATAAATCCAGTCGTAACTGTACTTGGACTTTAATTATTTATTTTTGAAGTGCAACTAACACAAGTCATTTACCTGTTGTATTCCAGTTGTTCCAAGGAAAATATGTGCTTGTTGAAATACTCCTGAAGTTTTTCATTTGCATAATTGATGTTGAATTGTTCAAACCGATTTATCTGTTGACAATTGCAAATTACAAATTAGAGAAATAGAGAGAGAGAGAAAATGCAAAAAAAAGGGGAGAAAGAGCAAACAGAGAAAGAAAATCACAAAGTGAATGAGAAAGCAAGCCAGATAGAAAGTAAGGGGGAAAAGAGATAAAGCAAAAGAGAAAGCAAGACAATAAAGACGTTTTCATGACAGCATTGTGAATAAAAATAAACTTCTATTTACTATACCTCAAAGTTTTCAAATCCAAATATGTCAAGGACTCCCACAGATTTGTAGTCCTCCTTTCCTTTTACTCTACTGTTGATTTTTCTAATAATCCATGCAAAACATTGGGAGTAAAGTGCCATGGCCATTGAATCTCTGGAATCTACAGCCTGTGGAGAACACAGCATCATTTAATTGCACTCTACGGTTCAGATTTAAATCTGATCAAATGTTTTAAGATTAATTAGCATCTCCAATGCAGATTTCTATACACAATTGTTCTGCACACAATTGTAACATATGTACAGGATAGTGCACAAATGCATGCCGTGCACCTGGTAATTCACTGATAGCTGTACAATAGTCTACTTCACTCCCTCTATCAAAATGAACAACTCTCTTTCCAGCAGACATAAAATAATACTATTCATATATGGATCAAAGCAATTAATTCAACAACATTCTAAACATATTAAGAGCCAGATCTTGCACAGATAACAAAGCACAGTAAAAGGCATTGGTTGTCACATCATGTGACTCAATATTGGCTGGTGATGAGTTGTCGAGCTGCTAGATTTTTTTTCTTTGTTCATGAGATGTGGGCATCGCTGCCATGGCCAGTATTTATTGTCCACCCCTAATTACTCTCAAGAATGTGGTTGCGAGGGGCCATCTTAAACTGCTGCAGTCAATGTGGTGAAGGTACTCCCACAGTGCTGCTAGGGAGGGAGTTTCAGGATTTTGACCCAGCTTCGATGAAGGAACGGCGATATATTTTCAAATCAGGATGTTGTGTGACTTGGAGGGGAAATTGGAGGTGCACTTGCTGCCCTTGTCCTTCTAGGTGGTAGACGTTGCTGAGTTTGGGAAGTGCTGTTGAAGAAGTCTTGTAGAAGGTAAACACTGCAGCCAGTGTGCCTGTGGTAGAGGGAGTGAATGTTTAAGGTGGTGGATGAGGTGCTAATGAAATGGGCTGCTTTGTCCTGGGTGGAGCTCGAGTATTGTTGGAACTGCATTCATCCAGGCAAGTGAAGGATATTCTATCACATTCCTGACCTATGCCTTGTAGATGGTGGAAAGGCTTTGGGGAGTCCAGAGCTGAGACACTAGCCACAAAATAACCTGCCTCTGATTTGCTCTTGTGGCCACAGTATTTATGTGGCTGGACTAGTTAAGTTTCTGGTCAATGGTTATGCCCAGGATGTTGATGGTGAGGGATTTGTGCTAGGTATAAATTTTCCCCAATTTCCATTGACTTCAATTTTACTAGAGTTGCGAGATGCGACACTCAGTCAAATGCTGCCTTGATGTCAAGGACAGTCATTCTTACCTCACCTCTGGAATTCAGCTCTTTTGTCCATGCTTTGACCAAGACTGTAGAGAGGTCTAGAGCAAGTAGTCCTATCGGAACCCAAACTGAGCATCGGTGAGCAGGTTATTGGTGAGTAAGTGCCGCTTGACAGCACTGTCGACACACCTTCTATCACTTTGCTCATGATTGAAAGTAGACTGATGGGGTGGTAATTGGTCGGATTGGATTTGTCCTGCTTTTTTTGGGCAGGATATTCCCTGGCAGATTTCCACATTGCTGGGTAGTTGCCAGTATTGTAGCTGTACTGGAACAGCTTGGCTAGAGGCTCAGTTAGTTCTCAAGCACAAGCCTTCATCACGACAGCTGGGATGTTGGCGGGACCCATAGCCTTTTCTGCATTTAGTGCGTTCAGCCGTTTTTTGATAGCACATGGAGTGAATCGAATTGGCTAAATACTGGCTTGTGTGATGGTGGGGACATCAGGAGGAGGCCAAGGTGGATCAAACACGCGGCACTTCTGCCTGAAGACGGTTGAAAACGATTTAGGCTTGTCTTTTGCTGATCTCTGCCATCATTGAGGATGAGGATATTCATGGAGCCTCCTCCTCCCGTTAGTTGTTTAATTGTCCACCACCATTCATGACTGGATGTAGCAGGACTACAGAGCTTTGATCCGATCCATTGGTTGTGGGATCGCTTAACTCTGTCTAGAGCATGCTGCTTCCACTCTTTAGCATGCATGTAGTCCTGTGTTGCAGCGTCCTCATTTTTAGGTGTGCCTGGTGCTGCTCCTGGCATGCTTTACTACACTCCTCATTGAACCAGGATTGGTCCACTGACTTGATGGTAATGGTAGCGTGAGGGCCATGTGGTTACAGATTGTGGTGGAATAAAATTCTGCTGCTGCTGATGGCTCACAGTGCCTCATGAATGCCTAGTTTTAAGTTGCTAGATCTGTTCTAAATTTATCCCATTCAGCACGATGGTAGTACACACAACACATTGGAAGGAGACCTCAGTGCGAAGACAGGAATCTTCTCCACAAGTTGCTATGTGGTGGTCACTGCTACCAATACTATCATGCACAGATGCATCTGCGACAGGTAGATTGGTGAGGACGAGTTCAAGTTGATTTTTCCCTCATGTTGATTTTCTCACCATCTGCATATGCCCAGTCTGGCAGCTATATCATTCAGGACTTGGCCAGCAGTGCTACTAACGAGCTACTCTTGTGATGGACATTGAAGTCTCCCACTCAGAGGATATTCTGTGACCCTGTTGCCTCAGTGCTTCTTCCAAGTGGTGTTCAACATGGAGTAGTACAGATTCATCAGCTGAGGGTGAGCAATAGGTGGTAATTAGCAAGAGGGTTCTTTTCTCATGCTTGGCCTGAAGCCACAAGACTTCATGGGATCAGGAGCCAACATTGTGTACTCCCAGGGCCACTCCCTCCCGACTGTATACCATTGTGCCACCAACTCTGGCTGGTCTGTTCTGTCAGTGGGGATGGTGATGGAGGAGTCTGGGACATTAGCTGAAAGGTGTAATTTTGAGTGTATGACTGTCAGGCTATTGCTTGAATAGTCTGTGGGACAGCTCTCCTAATTTTGGCACGTCCCCAGTTGTTCAGTTCCATTCACAATTCCTCAGATAATGAAATTTAGGCTTGGGCTGATAAGTGACGAGTAACATTCGCGCCTCAGAATTGCCAGGCAATGACTATCTCCAACAAGAGAATATCTAACCACCGCCCCTTGATATTCAACAGCAGCTCCATCGCCGAATCCCCCACCACCAATATCCTGGGGGTCACCATTGACCAGAAACTTAACTGGATCAGCCACATAAATACTGTGGCAACAAAAGCAGGTCAGAGACTGGGTATTCTGCAGTGAGTGTCTCACCTCCTGACTCCCCAAAGCCTTTCCACCATCTACAAGGCACAAGTCAGGAGTGTGATGGAATACTCTCGACTTGCCTGGATGAGTGCAGCTCTAACAACATTCGAAGCTCGACACCATCCAGGTAAAGTAGGCCGCTTGATTGGCATTCCATCCACCACTTTAAATATTTACTCCCTCCACCACCGGCGCACTGTGGCTGCAGTGTTTAGCATCTACAAGATTGTTTTTCCACAGCAGTTTTGTACAACTGAGTGGCTTGCTCGACCATTTCAGAGAGCAGTTACTCCAGACCAAGTAAGGATGGAAGATTTCCTTCCCTAACAGATATCAGTGAACCTGGTGTGTTTTTACGACAATCCGATATAGTTTGATGCTCACCATTACTGATACTAGCTTTTTATTCCAGATTTATTTGAATTTATATGAATTTAATTTCCCAGCTGCCGTGGTGCAAATTCAATTCTCTGGATCATTAGTCCAGGCCTCTGGAGTACTAGTCCAGTAACATAACAACTGTGCTACCGTACCCAATAACACTGAATGTCGGAAAACTGGAAGTTTTCGACAGAGATCACAAGATCCTTGTGGAATGCGTACTTCAGTGCCAGCGACGAACGTTGTATACATATGAATGAATTGGGATTGGGATATGATTCCACAATGAAACATTTCATTCTGCTGGACTGCCAAAGACTACAACTGGCACATCTATTGAAAAGATCATTCAATAACATGTCTCATTAAAGATAATGGGTCAGAATTTGTCATCAGCGGTGAAGCGAAGGCATTCATTGCTAGCACCAAAGTACGCTTCTCACAAGGATCTTGCAATCTTGGTCGAAAATGTTGGGTTTTCCAACGTTCAATTCAAATCAACTGAGTACAGTGGGGATCCCCTTGTGTGAGCTGCTGCGAGGTCACAAGCTGTCTAAGCATCCAATCAAAATGCAGAATTCTAACAGACAGCAAACAAGGAAGTGGGTAGCTTTTAAAATTCTAACTTTTCAAAAATGTTAGAGCGCGCAAAACGAAGATTGCGGCTCTCACATGGGGAAAAGGCAAACCTGAAATAAAGATGAATATAATTTTTGAAACTTTAAAAAAATGTAAGGATAAATTTGACACCGCACAAGATTAAAATGAGCTTTTCAAGCCTTTAACCTTTGTTTAGCAATCAATACGCTGCTACGCTGACAGACCTGTAATGACTTGGTCTATTTCTTTCGCCCTTTTTAAACAATGGTACGTTAGCTGTCTTCCAGTCCTCTGGCATCACACTCCGTTGTTTCCTCCCTTGCTTTTGTCAACAGCCCAGAAACATAGAAACATAGAAAATAGGTGGAGTAGGCCATTCGGCCCTTCTAGCCTGCACCACCATTCAATGAGTTCATGGCTGAACATGCAACTTCATTACCCCATTCCTGCTTTCTCGCCATACCCCTTGATCCCCCGAGTAGTAAGGACTTCATCTAACTCCCTTTTGAATATATTTAGTGAATTGGCCTCAACAACTTTCTGTGGTAGAGAATTCCACAGGTTCACCCCTCTCTGGGTGAAGAAGTTTCTCCTCATCTCGGTCCTAAATGGCTTACCCCTTATCCTTAGACTGTGACCCCTGGTTCTGGACTTCCCCAACATTGGGAACATTCTTCCTGCATCTAACCTGTCTAAACTTGTCAGAATTTTAAAAGTTTCTATGAGGACCCCTCTTATTCTTCTGAACTCCAGTGAATACAAGCCCAGTTGATCCAGTCTTTCTTGATAGGTCAGTCCCACCATCCCGGGAATCAGTCTGGTGAACCTTTGTTGCACTCCCTCAATAGCAAGAATGTCCTTCCTCAAGTTAGGAGACCAAAACTGTACACAATACTCCAGGTGTGGCCTCACCAAGGCCCTGTACAACTGTAGCAACACCTCCCTGCCCCTGTACTCAAATCCCCTCGCTATGAAGGCCAACATGCCATTTGCTTTCTTAACCGCCTGCTGTACCTGCATGCCAATCTTCAATGACTGATGTACCATGACACCCAGGTCTCGTTGCACCTCCCCTTTTCCTAATCCGTCACCATTCAGATAATAGTCTGTGTCTCTGTTTTTACCACCAAAGTGGATAACCTCACATTTATCCACATTATACTTCATCTTAGGATACATTTCATCCAGGCCTGGCAATTTATCAACTTTCAAAGATGCTAACCCTCTTAATATGTCCTCTCATCTAATATTACACACTCCTTCTCCTCAACTACAATGTCTGCATCATCCCTCTCTTTTGTGGAAAGCCCTATGGAAACACCCGCAAAATTGTACGGAGAGTGGAAACATATCATGATCACCTTGACAAATCAGAATACCACTTCTGGCCAGCAGAAGAAAGCCAGTCTAAACTAATGATGAAGGACATGTCCAACAGCATTCTGGATGGTGAGCCAGGGCAGGTCTGGTGCATACCATCGTGCGAGTCAACATTCTCAGCATTACTCTAATGAATTGCTATTGAGGGAGTGCAGCGAAGGTTCACCAGACTGATTCCCGGGATGGCGGGACTGACATATCAAGAAATACTGGATCAACTGGGCTTGTATTCACTGGAGTTCAGAAGAATGAGAGGGGATCTCATAGAAACGTTTAAAATTCTGATGGGACTGGACAGGTTAGATGCAGGAAGAATGTTCCCAATGTTGGGGAAGTCCAGAACCAGGGGTCACAGTCTAAGGATAAGAGGTAAGCCATTTAGGACTGAGATGAGGAGAAACTTCTTCACCCAGAGAGTGGTGAACCTGTGGAATTCTCTACCACAGAAAGTTGTTGAGGCTAATTCACTAAATATATTCAAAAAGGAGTTTGATGAAGTCCTTACTACTAGGGGGATCAGGGAGTATGGCGAGAAAGCAGGAATGGGGTACTGAAGTTGCATGTTCAGCCATGAACTCATTGAATGGCGGTGCAGGCTCCAAGGGCCGAATGGCCTACTCCTGCACCTATTTTCTATGTTTCTATGAAGTCAAGTTGCCGCTCACAACCAGAAATTCGGGATCATCTATATTTGGGCTCACAAGTAAAGACTGCAAAGTTTTACTCGGAATGGCGATAGACGTTTGTTTAGTAAATGTACACGTGAAGTACATTTACCTGCATAGTGTGTAAGGAGTTTTCTATTAAAATTAGTGTATGTGGCTAAAATGGTGTTGCCGTAGTCACGCTTGTGGTTAGTCAGCAATTTCTGTTCGACAACATTGTTTTCGAAGTTACTCACATTTGAAACTTTATAATGCAAGTTTCAAATTGTAATTGCAGCACACAATGAGTTCTTCCAATTCAACAGATTCACATGTGTATAATACCATTTTCATCTATAGTTCAACTGAAACTTCCATCTAACTATGGAACTTTAAACCAGTTTTCGGTTACCAATTGTTTTGTGATTCTCTAGCTAACTTCATTCGTCTTCTCATACTGATTGTCAATATGTCAATGTAATAATAATATAGTAGACTCGACTATTAAGTCAGTTCATGGTTGTAGTGTATTTTCTTCATGGGTTCTTCGCTTAAGAATTAATAGCTACACATTTGCTGCAAAGAACTAGCTGGTTTATTAACAATGGTTTATCAAACTGAACACTACCAGTTCATTCACCAGGCTCACAACTGCGCACCTCATCGTGGAGAACCTGAACTCAATTAACTGGGGTTTTAGTGAATTTTGTGCACATCGCGTGACTGCCTAAGCCATCACAGTGCAATAGCTCCACAACTATTTTTGTAGACAACATTAATCAAGTGCCCCCGGTTAAAGGAGGGGGGGTCACACTCCAAACACTTTCAAACAAGTGCTCCCTTGTTTTTTTGTGGGGTTTTTTTCAGGGTACTAAAAACACAAATTATACAAGTGCCCAAGTGCCCCCTGGCTAAAACCGGTGGCGGGGGGCACTAAAACCGACAAACAGACGAATTAAACTTTAAACATTAAGGACTAAATTAAAAGTTGGCCGCCGAGGGTGATGATGCTCTCCAGTCCCTCCGGCGCCCACCTCTCACGGAAGGCCACCAGCGTACCGGTAGATACTGTGCGCTCCAGCTCCAGGGACACCCTGGCTCGGATGTAACCACGGAAGAGAGGCAGGCAGTTGGGCTCAACGACCCCCTCGACTGCCCGCTGCCTGGACCGGCTGATGGCCCCCTTGGCCATGCCCAGGAGCTGTCCTACGAGGAGGCCTTCTGACCTGCCTGCTCCCCTCCGCACAGGGTGCCCAAAGAGCAGGAGTGTGGGACTGAAGTGCAACCAGAATTTGAGGAGCAGCCCCTTCAAATATTGGAAGAGGGGCTGCAACACTCAATAAAAACGTGGAACACGGACTCCTCTAGACCGCAGAAATTGCAGGCGGCCTGGGAGCCTGTGAACCGACTTAAAAACTTATTGCACGGGGCGGCTCCATACAACACCCTCCAGGCCAAGTCCCCAATAAATAAGGGGAGGACTCCCGCATAGAGAGAACTCCATTGGGGATGCCCACCTCCTCCGGACGGCAAGGTGGTGTACCATGGCGTGTCCAGACGGCAAACGAGGATTGCAACGTGGAGATTGTGCGAGAGCAGCCCGTACAGGAATCCCCTCCGCGCAGAACTGAAAGGCACAGAGGGCATTTCCCCGAGGAAGCTCAAGTTGTGAGGCGCCGGCTCCTGAGGGAGATTTCGGGGCTTGGCGCCGATGAGGAATTTGTCCGGACGGGGGTCAGGATCTCCCCACGTGCTTGGGCCTCCTTGACACATTTAATTGAGTCAGGGCCCAGCGCTGTTTATAGAGACTCAATGGCATTGGCTGCGTGCCAGGCGTCAGCCCAGATAGGCGCCGTGCCAACTTGTCTGGCGCCATCCAGCCCGCTCCTCTGCCATCGAGCAGGTCCCTGACCCTGGTCACCTTGCCAAACTGTGCCCTCTCATCCGCCTGCCACCTAAAACCGTGGAGGTACAGATTCTGAGCAGCGGCTCCCGAAGGACAACCGCCACTCCAGACAGGGGAGAACTGCATTTGGTGGCGACTCTGTTCCAGACCCTGATGAGTTCCTGGTAAAAGACAGGCAAACCCCGCATGGCGGTCCCGATGCCCCCTAGACTCACAAACAGGAGCTGTGTGTCGTAATTGAGGCAGTACTGCTGGCAGAAGAAATGCGTCGCCAGTGCACACCATCTAGGAGGGGGCTCGACGTACAGTTATCTCTGCAGGGTCTGAAGACGGAAAGTCCCAGCCTGGGTGCTCACACACACCAACGTCTGACCGCTCTCCCTAACCGGGAGACTCAGAACCGCGGCAGAGACCCTGTGCTTCTTGTTGTTCCAGAAGAAGTCCACCAGCTTCTTCTGTATCTTGCCAACAAACACAGGGGGAGGGGTCAAAATGACCAACCGGTACCACAGCATAGCGGCCACCAGCTGGTTTATGACTAGCGCTCTTGTAGGACAGCACTCGGGGCAGTCCTGTCCAGCGCCCTAGGCGAGCGGCGACTTTGGCCTCCAGCTCCTGCCAGTTCGCCGGCCTGGCTTCGTCGTCAGGGCTAAGGTAGACTCCCAGATAGAGGAGATGGGTTGTGCTACAGGCAAAAGGCCCGAGCTCCTCCAGCAAGAAGCCCACCCGCCACTGACCCACCAGGATTCCGGAACATTTCTCGCTGAGTAAATCTTCTGGCACTCACGCATCCTCCGCAGGTCAACGGGATCCTCGACCATGAGGAGCACGTCAACGGCGTAAGCCAAGAGGACGACCTCTACGCCCGGCCCTTGCAGAGCCAGTCCCGTCAACCTCTTTCGCAAGAGGCGCAGGAAAGGCTCCACGCATATGGCATATAACTGGCCGGACATGGGGTACCCCTTGCACACCCCTCTCCCAAAGCAAAGGGGCGCCGTCAAAGACCCATTAATCTTAATCAGACACTCCGCGGCGGCATATAAAAGTCGGATCCGGACGACAAAATGCATCCCGAACCCGAACGTGCGCAGAATTCCGAACAGATACTCATGATCCACCCTGTCGAACGCCTTCTCCTGGTCTAGGTAAAAGGAAGGCGTCTGACAGACCAGCCCTCTGGGAATGGTGGACCAGGTCCCGGACTGGATGGATGTTGTCGTGGATTGTCCAGCCTGGGACTGTGTAGGATTGATCAGGGTGGATCATGTGGTCCAGCACGGCACCAAGGCGAGCAGACATCACCCTGGCAAAAATGTTGAAATCCGTGGTGAGGGGGGAGACCGGGCACCGGTTACCGTCCGCAGTGCTGGGTCCTCGACGATTTGACCGAGATGGGATTCCAGGTCGAGCACCTTCTTTTCCAGGCGCTCCATCCTAGCCGCCCACATCTTGGTCGACCCCCTCGCGTACTCTTGACAGAAGAGATGGACGTGAGCCTTGCCCACGTCCCACCATAACCTCAAGGAGGGGAAGCCCCGCTGCTTCCTTCTCCAGTCGGCCCAGAAGCGACGGAACGAGTCCTGGAACCGCACGTCCTCCAGCAGCAGGTTGTTAAAGTGCCAGTACGTGGACCCCACCCACACGCGGAGCGAAGCGAGCTCCGCCCACACCAGGCGGTGTTCCGAGCATGGCGCCGACTGCATGGAAGCCACCGGAACGCAGGAGACATGCACCCGAGACACGTAAAGGCGGTCGATTCTGGACCATCCTCTTCGAGGCCTCACCCAAGCAAAGGCGCTGGGAGTCGGGATGGAGATTTTGCCAGATGTCCACCAAGTCGAAGGACCTGACCAGGTCCCTCAATTTCCCAATCTCCGTCATGCTCTGCGGGACTCCGGAGCAATCCCTCGCTTCGAGGGTGCAGTTAAAATCCCCCCCCCCCCCCGAGGATAATGCAGTCGCCAACGTCGACGGAGCTTAGAAGAGTGGACACTTCTTCGAAGAAGCGCACTTGCTGCTAGCCGGGCTGGGGGGCGTACATGTTCACGAGATGGAGCGGCACGACCCCAGGCGAACTGTGACATGGAGCAAGCGGCCTGGCACAGGCCACCCCACAGGAAGTGGCAATGAGGTGGCTCATGCGGACCTCTCCTTGCCATTCCAGGAGTCACGTGACCTCGTTTCCCGGAACGGTGTGGGTTTCTTGCAGGAAGCAGACCGCATATTTTCCCTCCCATAGGAGCAAAAAATTTTTCAAAATACAGCGTGCCCCTCTGCCGCCGTTGATGTTGAGGCTGGCTATGGTTATCTTCATGGCAAAAGCATAGTGCAACCTCTACCTTAACTTATTGTGGGGGGTGGGGGGTGGGGGGGGGGGGAGTGGAGTCATTTGATGACCTCCAGTCCCTCAGCAACCCAGCGAGGAACGTTCTGAGCCGGCGCAGCTCAAGGCCTTGTGGTTTTGATAAAACCACGGGCGCGGGAGGGCCCTTGACAGCAGCGCGGATGGACCTGATGAGCAGCGGCACTTCCGACCATGTGTCCAGGGCCAGATGGGCTCGATTGCAGCGACCCTGGCATTCGGCCAAAAAGTCCCAAAGTTCCTCGACAGGAATGAGGGGGGACTCAGCGGCAGACACGAGGAGATCCACCACCTCACTGGCGATGGACTCTAACTGCTCTCCTGCGCCTACCACCAAGTCCCCGTCCTCCTGTGGAGGTCGCCACCAGCAACCGGTCCGTCGACTGCATGGGGCACGGCAAACGGCCCAGCCGCACTATCCGGCCCTACCTCTGTCACGATCCCACCCCCAGGATCGTTGGCAGAGGAGTCCCCCGTGGGCTCTCCTTGGGATGCCAGGTCGGGAAGCGGCAGCGGGCAGGGGTCCCCCTCTGCCCCAGGCACTGGGGAACACTGAGAAACAGGGTCGACAAACAGCTCCAGGTCCTCCAAGTACCCGGCTCCAACACTAGGGACGAAGACTGGGGTTCCTGACCCTCCCTGCCACCACCCTCCGGCCCAGCGGGTGGGGGTTCCTGAAAAACATTCATTTTTTCTTTTTTTTTTTCTGCCAAATCGAACAGATCCCGGGGGATGTCAAAGTTTAATTGGGCGGGCTCGGACTTGGCCTCTTCAGCCTCCCCCGCCTCAGTCCCCGGGACGCTCGCCCGGTGGCGATACATTCAATTTGTGGTCCCGCACCCCTCGCGACAGGCAGTTCTTCATCCCCATCCCCGGGAGGCACAGGGGCTGGGCAGCCTCGGCTGTCTCACCCTCCCCAGGGACAGACTCCCCCCTTGCCTCCGCCGCGCATTGGGAGCGCTGGTGGGGGACATGGCATACGGGACACGTACCGGGCATCAACTCCTCCACGGTAACAAAGGGTGGGATGTTGGAGATGACTATTCTCTGCGCGGTGGCCATGAGGGAATCCGCCGGCAGGAAGGTCCCGCCCACCGTGAACTCCTGCCGAAGGGCCAGGGACACCGCCCGCTCCAACCCCAGGAAGAACAGCACCTTCCAGGACATTTGGGAGGCGGCAACAATGGTCGAGGGGCCGACTACCCCAGCCATTGCCCTCACGCACTTCTCAATGCTCATGTTGGGGTGAATGTAGCTCTTGACCCCATGTTTTTTTTGTTAGTAGTTTAAAAGGTGGCAGGGCAGCAGGATCCGCCGTGGTTGTGTACACCACACGTGCATACGTTTGCGCTGGCCCTGCCACCAGCGTAGATGGACTCGCCATGTCAGGGTCCCTTTAAGGGCTATACTCACCCCAATGTCTCAGGCCTAAAGATATTAATGGCCTCCTTTATTTGAGCAGAGGGAGCCCTTAATGAGGCTCACCTCTCCCCTACTTATTTTAATGATGGGGTGGATTTTTTTTTCCCCTCTGCTCAGTTGTTTTAAGTCATTAATTAAAAATAGGAGAAAGAGGCTTCTCAGAGAGAGGAGAGGAGAGGTGGAGAGAGCGCGAGAGGGTGGGAAAGAGGAAAGCTGTGAGAGCAAGTCACCCCTCCCAGCGTTGGGTGGGTTCTTGCAGGGGTGCACTCCCCAGATGGAAAATAAAGAATGTCCTTATAGAGTTTCTTCTGGCGGGGGGTGTGGGTGGAAGAGGTCTTCGCCCGGGACAGCTGGATCCAACCCAGGCACAGCCCTCCACCAGGTCTCAACGATGTTAATCCAGTGAGCAACGAGTCTTCAGCCAGGCAATTCCAGCTGTCCCGGGCCAGCCAATGGGAGAGAGGTGCTTCCAGTGGTGTGTGGGGCCTACTTATTGGCAAGAACCCCACACACACCCCCACAATGTTCCAGCCTTCTTATTAATCTTCTTTCCTCCCACCCCCACCAATAAAACAAAGTCTTTTTGGAGAGTGCACCAAAATACACCCTCTTGTAGATTGTTGAAATAATGGCTCTCCCTCTTTCCACACGGATGATGTTATTTTTTTCAGGTTGATGTTTTTTTTCCCCTTTTCCCCTCTCTCCAACTCTTTGGCAGTAGTGTTGTTGAAACTGCTCTCCTCCTCTCCCCCAAAGTGTTGATTCAGTAGGCCCCTTCCTCCTCTCCTGGGTACACAGGTTGGATGCAGGCTTGCAGGAGCAATTGCAGGAGCTCCTCACATCACAGATTCACAGCTCCAAATGAATAGGCCATGCCCACAACAGCTCTACAACTCTTTTGTTGCAAAAACAAGAAACAATTAACGATTAATCCAAGTGCCCCCTTATTAAAGGAGGGGAGGGGGGGGGAACACTCCAAACAGTTTTCAAGTGCCTTTTTTTGTTTTCATAACAGCTCTACAAGCCTGTGAGCATGCTCACGGGTACATACATTACAATGATTATTACATCAATGCGTTCTCCATTCTTACCTGCTCTACTGTGAGTGGTGTGCTGATCTCCTCACCCCTGAGAATCATGGACCGGTGAGTCAGCACTTCTGTGAGCTGCGTGGAGTCCAGCCCAAGCAACTCAGCTGCGTTCCCCAATGCTAAAGAGGAAGAATTATAGAGTTGAATAAACTGGTTTTTTGCATCATTCTTATTTGCCAGGTTAAACCCTCATTTATTTTGTCTGATTTATAATCGATCAAAATATATAGTTCTACAATGCAACAATTATTCCAAGAAAGGTTCATTTCTAAATCTAATGTGTTATATATAAAATATAATCCATCTGTTCAGCCATATAATAACTCACTATGAATGCGAAGGACAAGAATCATATTTCAGAATATTTCTATATTCAGTGCCAAAATACTCGAACTGTAATACAAAACCCACTGCATTCAGAAGGTTTACAATACAGGTGATCCAGGCTCCTGAAACATTTGTAACACACCAGTCACTACAGTGAGCTAGCTGACATTTTCTTTCTTTCTGGCAGAAATCTATTCACATAATATTTACCCATTTTTGAGGAAACCTGTGCTCCTCCAGCAATTACAAATTCGATATTCCCGAGATGTAGGACACCAGCGAGTAGCTTCAGCACCTCCCGAGTCTCCTCGGTTCTGAACTTCATTACTCTCATGGCGGTCTGGAATAATGTGCAGAGAAATATGCAAATGAAAACAATGTCCAAATCAGACAAATTGTGATGGTTTTAAAAACAATAACTTTCATTTAGATACATCTTTAACATAGTAAAACGTACCTAACCACTTCACAGGAGTATAAGGTGACAAAAAATTTGACACCAAGCCACATAAGGAGAAATTAGGGTGGGTAACTAAAAGCTTAGCCCCAAAGAGGTAGGTTTTTAAGGAGCATCTTAGAGAAAAGAGGTAGAGAGGCGGAAAGGTTTAGACAGGGAATTCCAGAGCTTAGGGCCTAGGCAACAGAAGGCGAGACAGCAATAGTTGAGCGATTATAACCAGGGATGTTAAACAATTCAGTGTTAGTAAATATATATAATTTGCACAGCTGTTTCATATCACACCCTAAATGTTTTCTGCTCCATCTGGGTGGGGAATGGATGAAATATTCAAGCAGCCACATACACTTGATTCTGTATCAACAAATTAATTTACTGCAAGGGTGGGAAAATTACATTAGGACACAAATATTAAATTTTTACCATCTTATGACTTCCAGGAGCTAACTACTCAAGTTCTTCACAATTTTCATTTCAAATTATAAGAACATAAGAACACAAGAAATAGGAACAGGAGTAGGCCATATGGCCCCTCGATCCTGCTCCGTCATTCAATATCATGGCTGATCTGATCATGGACTCAGGTCCACTTCCCTGCCTGGTCCCCATAACCCCTTATCCCCTTATCCCCTTATCCTTTAAGAAATTGTCTTAAATTTATTCAATGTCCCAGCTTCCACAGCTCTCTGAGGCAGTGAATTCCACAGATTTACAACCCTCAGAAGAAATTTCTCATCTCAGTTTTAAATGGGCAGCCCCTTATTTTAAGATCATGCCCTCTAGTTCTAGTCTTCCCCATCAGTGGAAACATCCTCTCTGCATCCACCGTGTCAAGCCCCCTCATAATCTTATACATTTCGATAAGATCACCTCTCATTCTTCTGAATTCCAATGAGTAGAGGCCCGACCTACTCAACCTTTCCTCATAAGTCAACCCACTTATCTCCGGAATCAACCTTGTGAACCTTCTCTGAAGCCTCCAAAGCAAGTATATCCTTTCATAAATATGGAAACCAAAACTGGTACAAATTATGTGCAATTAGAAAATGTTACCACTTTATTAAAGGAAACAAATTAATGAACATAAGAATTCTTTAGCCACCATTTACCTTTACAATTTCTAGTACAAATCACATGACAACAAGTACGCACTTTATTTAACAGTAGAAAAGGGAGTACACTCTTAAACTGGTGAAAGGTAAATTTAGGACTGATGTTGGAAAACTCTTCACACAAAATTATCAACTTTTGGCATGGACTTCTGGGTAGAGTAGTGGAGTCAAATTTAATTGAAGAGATACTTGGATTAGATGCTGTCAGTTTTTCTAGATGGATGATCCAGGATAGGTGAAATGGCATCCTCATCCATACTTAACATCTGATCTTGCAACGATAAGATTTGAGGATGTGCTAATCAGCATCCTGGTGTCACCATGGGTTGTTGTCCCAATACACAGTGGTAGAAATCAGATCTGTGCCTGAGATTTCATTCATAGGGCGCTCATTATCTCAGCTAGAGTCATCTGGTTGAACAGAGAGCCATGGGGGAATATTTGCACTGAGGGGCCAAGTACTAACATTGGAAAGGAAGGGTTGCATTGCAATTTTGTACCAGTATTTCTCAAATTCATAACCAAGCTGCTGAGAACTAGCTTGGTTTGAGATGGATATGTGGTGTATCGGATCTCCACAAAAATTAAAAATCAAAAGCATGAATTTAATATTCAGTGTCATTAGAAATGAATGAAAAGTAAAAGATAAAATATCACACAGATGGATTGTGCTACAGTGTGAATTGTCACTGTGTCTTATACCCATCTTCTACAGTTGCATAAGCAGATTCCCGAACCACATTGCTTCAGCATCACTACTGTGTTAGAAAGCAAACTATCCAGAAAAGTAATAAAAAGCTTAGGACAAGTGAACTCTTTTATATAAAAAAAACATATCATGTAATAGAGCGGCAGTTGGCAAGAGGTGGGAGCAGCGTCGGAGTGGCCTATAAAGGCCCAGCGGGAGCTCGAGGGTCAGCGGCAGTTGGTGAGAGGCAGGAGCGGCCTATAAAGGCCCAGCGGGAGCTCGAGGGTCAGCGGCAGTTGGTGAGAGGCGGGAGCGGCCTATAAAGGCCCAGCGGGAGCTCGAGGGTCAGCGGCAGTTGGTGAGAGGCGGGAGCGGCCTATAAAGGCCCAGCGGGAGCTCGAGGGTCAGCGGCAGTTGGTGAGAGGCGGGAGCGGCCTATAAAGGCCCAGCGGGAGCTCGAGGGTCAGCGGCAGTTGGTGAGAGGTGGGAGCAGTGTCAGAGCGGCCTATAAAGGCCCAGCGGGAGCTCGAGGGTCAGCGGCAGTTGGTGAGAGGCGGGAGCGGCCTATAAAGGCGTACTTGTGCAGCTACAGCGGGAGAGAAAGCAAAATAGAAGTAGAAAGGAATCAAAAGGTGACGTCACAGTCAATGGGGTAAGTGATTGGCTGGTGATTGGTGAGTAGCTTTTCTTTTTGTTTTTTTATATCAGTAAGTGAACTGTAAGATTGTTATTACCAATTTAAGGGTATCTAAGAGTTAAAGCATAGCAGGAGAGATCGGTCACGTGATATGCTCCTCCTGTGCCATGTGGGAACTCAGGGACACTTCCGGTGTCCCTGACGACTACGTGTGTGAGAAGTGTGTCCGCCTCGAGCTCCTGACGGTCCACGTTACGGAATTGGAGCTGAGGGTGGATTCACTCTGGAGCATCCACGATGCTGAGAATGACGTGAGTATCACGTGTAGCGAGTTGGTCTTACCGCAGAAGGGTCCACAGCCAGATAGGGAATGGAAGACCAGCAGGAAGAGCAGTGCAAGGAAGGTAGTGCAGGGGTCCCCTGTGGTCATCCCCCTGCAAAACAGATACACCGCTTTGAGTACTGTTGGGGGGGATGACTCATCAGGGGAGGGCAGCAGCAGCCAAGTTCATGGCACTGTGGCTGGCTCTGTTGCACAGGAGGGCAGGAAAAAGAGTGGGCGAGCGATAGTGATAGGGGATTCAATTGTAAGGGGAATAGATAGGCGTTTCTGCGGCCGCAACCGAGACTCCAGGATGGTATGTTGCCTCCCTGGTGCAAGGGTCAAGGATGTCTCGGAGCGGGTGCAGGACATTCTGAAATGGGAGGGAGAACAGCCGGTTGTCGTGGTGCACATTGGTACCAACGACATAGGTAAAAAAAGGGATGAGGTCCTACAAAACGAATTTAAGGAGCTAGGAGCTAAATTAAAAAGTAGGACCTCAAAAGTAGTAATCTCGGGATTGCTACCAGTGCCATGTGCTAGTCAGAGTAGGAATCGCAGGATAGCACAGATGAATATGTGGCTTGAGCAGTGGTGCAGCAGGGAGGGATTCAAATTCCTGGGGCATTGGAACCGGTTCTGGGGGAGGTGGGACCAGTACAAACCGGACGGTCTGCACCTGGGCAGGACCAGAACCAATGTCCTAGGGGGAGTGTTTGCTAGTGCTGTTGGGGAGGAGTTAAATTAATATGGCAGGGGGATGGGAACCAATGCAGGAAGACAGAGGGAAACAAAAGGGAGGCAGAGGCAGGAGACAGAGGGGAGATGGGGCGGGGGGCGGGGTGGGAGGACGGAGAGGCCCGGGGCAGGGAACAGGAAGGGCCACTGTGCGGCAGAATTCTAAAAGGACAAAGGTTGTTAAAAAAACAAGCCTGAAGGCTTTGTGTCTTAATGCAAGGAGTATCCGCAATAAGGTGAATGAATTAACTGTGCAAATAGATGTTAACAAATATGATGTGATTGGGATTACGGAGACGTGGCTCCAGGATGATCAGGGCTGGGAACTCAACATCCAAGGGTATTCAACATTCAGGAAGGATAGAATAAAAGGAAAAGGAGGTGGGGTAGCATTGCTGGTTAAAGAGGAGATTAATGCAATAGTTAGGAAAGACATTAGCTTGGATGATGTGGAATCTATATGGGTAGAGCTGCAGAACACCAAAGGGCAAAAAACGTTAGTGGGAGTTGTGTACAGACCTCCAAACAGTAGTAGTGATGTTGGGGAGGGCATCAAACAGAAAATTAGGGGTGCATGCAATAAAGGTGCAGCAGTTATAATGGGTGACTTTAATATGCACATAGATTGGGCTAGCCAAACTGGAAGCAATACGGTGGAGGAGGAGTTCCTGGAGTGCATAAGGGATGGTTTTCTCGACCAATATGTCGAGGAACCAACTAGGGGGGAGGCCATCTTAGACTGGGTGTTGTGTAATGAGAGGGGACTAATTAGCAATCTCATTGTGCGAGGCCCCTTGGGGAAGAGTGACCATAATATGGTGGAATTCTGCATTAGGATGGAGAATGAAACAGTTAATTCAGAGACCATGGTCCAGAACTTAAAGAAGGGTAACTTTGAAGGTATGAGGCGTGAATTGGCTAGGATAGATTGGCGAATGATACTTAAGGGGTTGACTGTGGATGGGCAATGGCAGACATTTAGAGACCGCATGGATGAATTACAACAATTGTACATTCCTGTCTGGCGTAAAAATAAAAAAGGGAAGGTGGCTCAACCGTGGCGATCTAGGGAAATCAGGGATAGTATTAAAGCCAAGGAAATGGCATACAAATTGGCCAGAAATAGCAGCGAACCTGGGGACTGGGAGAAATTTAGAACTCAGCAGAGGAGGACAAAGGGTTTGATTAGGGCAGGGAAAATGGAGTACGAGAAGAAGCTTGCAGGGAACATTAAGGCGGATTGCAAAAGTTTCTATAGATATGTAAAGAGAAAAAGGTTAGTAAAGACAAACGTAGGTTCCCTGCAGTCAGAATCAGGGGAAGTCATAACGGGGAACAAAGAAATGGCAGACCAATTGAACAAGTACTTTGGTTCAGTATTCACTAAGGAGGACACAAACAACCTTCCGGATATAAAAGGGGTCTGAGGGTCTAGTAAGGAGGAGGAACTGAGGGAAATCTTTATTAGTCGGGAAATTGTGTTGGGGAAATTGATGGGATTGAAGGCCGATAAATCCCCAGGGCCTGATGGACTGCATCCCAGAATATTTAAGGAGGTGGCCTTGGAAATAGCGGATGCATTGACAGTCATTTTCCAACATTCCATTGACTCTGGATCAGTTCCTATCGAGTGGAGGGTAGCCAATGTAACCCCACTTTTTAAAAAAGGAGGGAGAGAGAAAGCAGGGAATTCTAGACCGGTCAGCCTGACCTCAGTAGTGGGTAAAATGATGGAATCAATTATTAAGGATGTCATAGCAGCGCATTTGGAAAGAGGTGACATGATAGGTCCAAGTCAGCATGGATTTGTGAAAGGGAAATCATGCTTGACAAATCTTCTGGAATTTTTTGAGGATGTTTCCAGTAAAGTGGACAAAGGAGAACCAGTTGATGTGGTATATTTGGACTTTCAGAAGGCTTTCGACAAGGTCCCACACAGGAGATTTATGTGCAAAGTTAAAGCACATGGGATTGGGGGTAGTGTGCTGACGTGGATTGAGAACTGGTTGTCAGACAGGAAGCAAAGAGTAGGAGTAAATGGGTACTTTTCAGAATGGCAGGCAGTGACTAGTGGGGTACCGCAAGGTTCTGTGCTGGGGCCCCAGCTGTTTACATTGTACATTAATGATTTAGACGAGGGGATTAAATGTAGTATCTCCAAATTTGCGGATGACACTAAGTTGGGTGGCAGTGTGAGCTGCGAGGAGGATGCTATGAGGCTGCAGAGTGACTTGGATAGGTTAGGTGAGTGGGCAAATGCATGGCAGATGAAGTATAATGTGAGGTTATCCACTTTGGTGGTAAAAACAGAGAGACAGACTATTATCTGAATGGTGACAGATTAGGAAAAGGGAAGGTGCAACGAGACCTGGGTGTCATGGTACATCAGTCATTGAAGGTTGGCATGAATGGTGACAGATTAGGAAAAGGGAAGGTGCAACGAGACCTGGGTGTCATGGTACATCAGTCATTGAAGGTTGGCATGCAGGTACAGCAGGCGGTTAAGAAAGCAAATGGCATGTTGGCCTTCATAGCAAGGGGATTTGAGTACAGGGGCAGGGAGGTGTTGCTACAGTTGTACAGGGCCTTGGTGAGGCCACACCTGGAGTATTGTGTACAATTTTGGTCTCCTAACTTGAGGAAGAACATTCTTGCTATTGAGGGAGTGCAGCGAAGATTCACCAGACTGATTCCCGGGATGGCAGGACTGACCTATCAAGAAAGACTGGATCAACTGGGCTTGTATTCACTGGAGTTCAGAAGAATGAGAGGGGACCTCATAGAAACGTTTAAAATCCTGACGGGTTTCGACAGGTTAGATGCAGGAAGAATGTTCCCAATGTTGGGGAAGTCCAGAACCAGGGGTCACAGTCTAAGGATAAGGGGTAAGCCATTTAGGACCGAGATGAGGAGGGACTTCTTCACCCAGAGAGTGGTGAACCTGTGGAATTCTCTGCCACAGAAAGTGGTTGGGGCCAATTCACTAAATATATTCAAAAGGGAGTTAGATGAAGTCCTTACTACTCGGGGGATCAAGGGGTATGGCGAGAAAGCAGGAAGGGGGTACTGAAGTTTCATGTTCAGCCATGAACTCATTGAATGGCGGTGCAGGCTGGAAGGGCTCCTGCACCTATTTTCTATGTTTCTATGTCAAGGCTAAGAAAAAAATGTATTACTTGCATTATATTTGAACACTTATTTCTTGCTATGACTGTTTAATGAGAGAGTTCGGGCTCAATTTCCCCCTGTCATTTGCACCGTATTTTTGGTGCGCGCTGTTTTTTCTGGCAAATTAATTTTTTTCCAAGTTTCCCCCTGCGATTTGCGCTGGCGTAACTGACTTAGTTACGATTTTTCTCGGCCAGTTTTTTTTTCCCCCCTCATGTCTGCGCCAGTTTTTTCAATTGTTAGCAGTTTGGCCAACATTTTTTTCTCTTAGGTTGGTGTATCTGGCCACTCCCAAAAAACTGGTGAGTTAAGAAAATCAGTGCACCGTAATGTTGTATTGTGTTAATGAAACATGGTTCAGTTTTAATGTAAAATATATTTTATTCAAAAGTTTACAATAACTTAACAAAATTATTCTTGTATTAAACTTCACTTTAAGATCACTCAAAAAATCACATAAAGTTGTAAATTTACATAACTTACAAAACATTTTTAATTTGAGAACAGTTACAACAGTAACAATATTAACAACAGCAGCAAAGAAAGGCTGCACCCATCTCTCATCCCCCTTATTCTAAGACCACCCGCTGCGCTTGGTCTTGGACACCCCACCACCCCTGCCCCCAGGCGGTGGCACAGTGTTTCTGGGCTTGGTACCAAGCTTATTCTTTCTAATATCTCAGGTACTGTGCACCTTTTGAGGGTGGGGGGGCATCAGCGTCAGGTGGCAAGTTGGAGGGCTTTGGGCTCTTCAGAGGCCGGTGTGGGGATTGGAGAGGGAGTAGCAGTTGATTCTGTCAATGGGCACGGTGTCTGAGCGTGTTCCATATTGCAGCAGCTAACTCCCTCATGCACCCTGACAGTGTCTCAACGACCTGCAACAATCCCTCCCTCATGGCCAGTGGCATGGTTTGCACTACCTCTGACATTCCCTCCCTCATGACCCCTATTCCCTCACTGATGGTCCCGGATATCATTCCCATTTCTCGTCAGAGTGTTGTTACTTCTCCCGATAGTCCCGCTATATCATCACTCATCCCACTGATGGTGTCCAGGAGTGATCGCGTAAGGTCAATGCACTCTACACTCAATTACATCATCTGAATCACATCGGTTAGATCCTGCATCTCAGGAGAGCGTGGTCGAGCTCTCCCTCCCCTCCTCCACACGGGAGTGGCTCGCACCACATCACTGCGACCCGCAACCTCAGAAGTTGTGAAACCATGGAATGTCCCATCAAACCACTAGCCACGGAAGGGGCTGTCACTTCCATGAGCGGCACCTCCTCTAAAGTCAGTCCAACAGTGGGAGATTCATCCAGCACCATCCCCTCCCCCTCACTCCCATGGATCAATTGGAAGATGTTTTCCTCTTCTGCATCGTCAGGGTTAGCCTCAAGTTCTGCAAAGTATAACAGAACAGTCAAATGGTTAGCAGCAGAAGTGGGGGCAGGGTGGGTGGCATGAGTAGGCTCACACATCGCAGGCCAGGCTGCAGGTTGATTTGAAGCGCCATGATGAATTTGCAGGACTTACCCTCTCCCTCGAGTGTGGGCCCAGCATGTGCAGTACTGATTGCTTTCTTCCAGGCAGGACCCATCAAAGCAGCAACCCTCTCTTCCAAGGGTGTCAGTGGGTACAGATTTGCCGGGCCTCCTCCTGTTCGAGTTCTTTCCCTTTTGTTGTGTGCCACTTTCCTCTGCAAAGATGAAAATGCAACTTTTTAAAGAGAGGGTGTCTTTCTGCTGGGTGGGACATACAGATGGTCACATTTACAATTGCAATTCCATTGATAAATGAAAATATTACTTACACTAACTACTTGATCAAGGTCCTGCCATTTCTTTTTACACTGGCTTTCTTGTGGTATTCACCATTGTGCAGTAATCTTCTGCAACTTGGTTCCAGCGTTTCTTCATTTCTTTTGGTGGAACTTTTGTGTGACCTCTGCTGGTGTCCAGCTCTTGCCATCTGTTCTCAATCACAGTAACTAATGCCTCCACTTCTTCCTGTAAGAAATTCTTGGTCCTTGCACTGCATTGCGTCTTGTATTGCTCCAGCTGCGATTTTCCCAATGCTCTCACGCAGTAGTTGTAACACACACAACTGGCTCTTTAAAGATGGCCGATTGCCAAATCTGAGCATGCGCGTCCATTGGAACGACGTCAAAAATGTAACTTTTTTCCTCGCACATGTGCAGAAGGTGTGGCATTATTGGTGCAGACAGCAGGCTCTTCCCCCCCACCCCCACCCCACTCCCCGAGGCGACTGGACTCGCTGTGCAGCACCAAATTCGGATTATACATCGGGGAAAGTTTGGCAAAATATTTCTGGTGCATTTCTGGCCTAGAAAAACTGGTGTAACTCTGGCAATACGCCAGAAAACGGGCTTGGGGAAAATTGAGCCTTTAATTTTGAAATTCTTGAATGCTATTGCAGCTATTATTGAAAAGCATGGGCCAAGTGTGCACAACAATAAATCTGAGTGACATTTCTATCAAAGAGCTAACAAAAGCTTCCTCAAATGTTCTGCTGATAATAAATCTTGGAACTGCATTTACAATTCTCATAGTAAATGTAACTTTTATTACTCTGCAGTAGGGTGACTAAGAACGGTCATTAAGAAATGCATAATGTTCCCACCAAGAATCTTCAACATCATACCGTGACTTCCTGAAAGGTCTGTTTGTCATCAATTGTACTGTCCACATTACATCCAGACTGTCTCAAGTAATAGTAATTCTCCGCTTCAGATAAATAACATATCTCTGCAGAATAAAAATTAGAATAAAAATTAGAATTTGTTTAACTCTTGGTAGTACTGAAGATTACTTTTATTGTAAAGAATTAAAAAAAATTTTTTCCATGTATCTAGTGGTCTCCAGTTGCAAATATATTTATTTGAAGCTCACATTACTGATAGTACTGGAAAATTAAGAAAACATCCATGCTTCAAAGTGCCAGTGAATTAATTGGGTGAAAAGAAAAAAAAAAAAACTGTAAATGCTAAAAATACACAGCAGCACAGAAAGACAAATTAGAAATCCAGGTAAACTCTTCCTGCAGAACCAAGAAATGTTTTTTGTTCTGAAGACGGATTCTACTGAAATGTGATCCTGTCTTTTCTATCCAGATATTGACTGAACTACTGTGTAAAATTTGATTAATGCAGCTGAAAATGAGTTTATTACAAAAATAAACATTTTAAATCAGAGTCAATCCATCACCTGAGGGTAACCAGATTTTAAATTACTGAAAATGTCCTTAAAAGTATATATAAAATTATTTTCTATTAAGATTGGGTACAGTAGTTAGTTCCTTAGTGAATTAAAAAAAAAATTAATCCTAAAATCTTTCAGCTTAATTTTTGGAGCCACTTTAAAGGCCTGCCCACGAGTGCAATTAGCGGAAACTCCCAATGGTGATTAATTCACCCTGGGGCGTGGCCAGTTCTTGTGGGCAAAGCTAGCTTCTAGCACAAGGTTTGTAAAACTATTGCAAAAAGTCGTGGAAACTTGGATTGCACTGAACGCTATTTGTGCTTAAAATTCCACTATATTTTGTGCTGGTTACACCGATATTGGAGGAATTTTGTCAAAAAACCCCAACACAACTCCAGGCCATCACAAATAAAGTATAAAAGCAAAAATGTAAATTATTATAAACCAATTAACTTTAAAACATCAGACAATTACAATTACTTCTATTTCAGAAAGACCAGTTTCACAATCTACTTGGAGATATCCGCACAGCTGGTATGTAAAGCTTAAATGCCTCCTCAAGTACTTGAAACAGAAATGAAATTCAAACAGTACAGGTGCGATGTCCAAAATGCGGAGTTCC
Source organism: Pristiophorus japonicus (assembly GCF_044704955.1). Lineage (NCBI taxonomy): Eukaryota > Metazoa > Chordata > Chondrichthyes > Pristiophoridae > Pristiophorus > Pristiophorus japonicus. The sequence goes on from NC_091981.1 coordinate 78,602,672, forward strand.
AGAATCTGGACACTGGGCCGATCTGGGGCGGGGTCGCCCGGAAACTGGAAAATGTTCCAAAATCCGGACATCCCGGACGCCCGACCTCCCCCTGCCTCGGCCCAACCTCCCCCTGCCTCGGCCCGACCAACCTTCCCTGGCCCGACCTCACTCGACCTCCAGCTGCCCAGCCTCGGCCCAACCTCCAGCTGCCCGACCTCCCCCCTGCCTCGGCCTGACCAACCTTCCCTGGCCCGACCTCACTCGACCTCCAGCCTCGCCCAGCCTCCGCCCGACCTCCCCCTGCCTCGGCCTGACCAATCTTCCCCAGCCCGACCTCACTCGACCTCCAGCTGCCCGACCTCCCCCCTGCCTCGGCCTGACCAACCCCTCGAACCCCACCCCACCTTCTTCGGCCTAGGCAAAGACGTTCCGAAATCCGGAAATACCTAGAATCAGGAACAGCCTCGGTCCCGAGGTTTCCGGATTTCAGATGTCACACCTGGACTTGATTAAGGACCCCAAAACAATTGTGTTCTTGTCTATTCATCTCACAAATGCACTCTTAGGACTATTTTTTAAATAAGTTTTTAAATATATAAATAAAATTTATTATCATCATAGGCAGTCCTTCGGAGTCGAGGAAGACTTGCTTCCACTCAAAGGTGAGTTCTCAGGTGACTGAAGAGTCAAATGGGGGACCCTAACCCTAACCCTGTCTCTGTCACAGGTGGGGCAGACAGTGATTGTAAAGAAAGTGTGGTTGGGAAGCCTGGGTTGACGTATGCTCCTTCCGCTGTCCACTCTTGATTTCTGCTCGATCTCGGCAATGCGACTAGAGGTGATCAGCATCCTCCCAGATGCTCCTCCTCCATATTGGGCAGTCATGGGCAAGGGATTCCCAGGAGTCGGTGGGGATGTTGCACTTTATCAAGAAGGCTTTGAGGGTGTTCTTGAAGCATTTCCTCTGCCCACCTGGGGCTCGCCTGTCGTGTCGAAGCTCCACGTAGAACCCTTGCTTTGGGAGTTTCATGTCGGGCATGCAGACAATGTGGCCCGCCCAATGGAGCTGATCGAGCATGGTCAATACTTCAATGCTGGGGATGTTGGCCTGAGCGAGAACACGAACGTTGATGTGTCTATGCTCCCAGTGGATTTGCAGGATCTTGTGAAAGCAGCGCTGGTTGTACTTCTCCAGTGTTTTGAGATGTCTGCTGTATATACTCCATGTCTGAGCCATATAGGAGAGCAGGTATCACAACTGCCCTGTAGACCATGAACTTGGTGCCGTCTTCAAACACTCTCTTCCTCAGGTGACCGAAGGCTGCACTGGCACACTGAAGGCGGTGTTGGACCTCATAGTCAATGTCTGCTCTTGTTGAAATTTATAAGGATACTGCTGATTGCTATTTCCCCAAGCTCAGGAGCAGACAGTCAATAATAACAATGAGCTGGGTAGGATGCTTGGACTAAAGGTTAAGTGACAGAACATTGTGATTTAGCCTGGGAAAGGCAAAAAAACATGTCAATTCCTCTCCCACCGACATAGGGAGACTTGGTTGTTTAATGTGTCAATGGGGTGCACTTGCCAGACAAATATTTGAGAACTTTATTCTACACTATGCTTTTAAGATATACAGTATGCATGTGAAGACAATGCAGTATTTGAAGAATGTTGGTTACAAGTTAGGGTCTGCTGTAATTAACTTCTCAAGCCACTTGTGTATCCCAGAAGCAGCCCGAGCATATTGTTCTGGAAGTTGACTCACAGTTGAAATCTACTTGTACAACAGTGCAACCCAGGCATGAAACAGTAGCACCTCCCTGTGATCTGGACTGGAAAGTTGTGTCTTTTTGCACATGTGTTTCTTTAATATCTGAAGGGAGACAAAGAGGGAAAAAAAAGGAGGGAAAGTAGGGGGGCAAGAAACAAGGAACGAATAATAGAGAATAGAAAGAAAAGGAAATAAAGGAAAGTTAAGAAACATTTATATTGCTTCTTTCATGACCTCAGAATGCCACAGCCAATGGTGTATTTTTGAAATGTAGTCACTGTTGTAATGAAGGAAATGTAGCAGGCAAACTTAGTACAGCAGGTCCAACAAACACAATGTGATAAATGATCAGATAATCTATTTTTTAGTGATGTTGGCTGAGGGATGAATATTGATCAGGACACTGGTGAGAACTCTCCATGGGATCTTTGAATGCCCACCTGAGGGGGCAGTCAGATCCTCGGTCCAAAGGATGGTAGCTCCGACAGTGCAACACTACCTCAGTACTGCACTGAAATGTCAGCCTAAATTATGGGCTCAAGCCTCGAAGGGTCTTGAACAAATGACCTTCTGACTCAGTGAGATGGTAACCACTAAAGCCAAGACTGATATCTTATTTCACGGTAAGGTGAACATACAACCGCAATTATGATCAAACTCACTTAAGTCAAACAACATATCTTTGCTTAATGCTACAAAATAAAATATGACACATCTCCTTACAACAGTGGGGCATTTTACTTGACTTAAACAAAATGGCCTGGATTTTGCTGTCAGTAGTGAAGGAACGGCTTCCGTTCACCCTGTATACAGTTGCCCAGAGACTTTTCGCAGGCTTGTCAGTGGAGATTTCCACTAATCGGGTATCTGATCTAACTCACCGCACACTACACAGAATCTGTGGTATCTATGAACAGGGAAAGCAACAGTGAGGCTCTTCAACCAATCAGATTGAATTATCCTCACTGACACACTCAGACTGCAAACTAGGTAGTAAAAATCAGAAAATATAAATTACATTTAGTGGGTAAGTACCATAAGTTCACGACATAACATGTCTTTCACTGTAGGGTCTATTGGTGAGCAACAGTGCACCCTAAGCTCAGAGTATCTGACAGCAACTTCTGGATTTCCATGTTTAACTGCGCATGTGCAAGCGCCAGAGGTTGCTGTCAGATTTATCCTGTAATAATGGTGAATGCTGATAGCCTCACTGTTATTATTGTAGCAAATTCCGGGCTGATGTTTTCTAACTGTTCCTCCAGCATTTCTCACTTTATGTCTACATAACTCTTTCGCAACTCTGTTTAAAATCTTGACCACCTTTTCATTCTCCCTATTTCTGCCTAAAAATGTATCTTTTCTCTTATCCCCACAGACAGGATCAAAGGACTTTTCAACACTTTGGCGCAAGAAGTTTTTTGACAAGCTGTGAGCTTCTTATTGTTTAGTCTCTGGGGAAAACAACTTCCATCGAGCACATTAACCACCTTTCATCGAGGCATTCGTTAAAAAATGTTCAAAACAAATTATTATTTATATAGCGCCTTTAGTAGTAAAACATCCCAAGGCACTTCACGGGAGTATAAGACAAACAATTTGACACCGAGACAGATAAGGAGAAATTAGGGCAGGTAATCAAAAGCTTGGTCAAAGAGGTAGGTTTTAAGGAGCGTCTTAAAGGAGGAGAGAGAAGTAGAAAGGCGGAGAGGTTTAGGCAGGGAGTTTCAGAGTCTGAGACCTAGCCAACAGAAGGCACGGCCACCAATAGCTGAGTGATTATAATCAGGGATGCTCAAGAGGGCAGAATTAGAGGAGTGCAGATAATTTGGGGGGTTGTGGGGCTGGAGGAGATTACAGAGCTAGGGAGGGGTGAGGCCGTGGAGGGATTTGAAAACAAGGATGAGAATTTTGAAATTGAGGCGGGGCTTAACTAGGAGCCAATGTAAGTCAGCGAGTACAGGAGTGATAGGTGAATAGGACTCGGTGCGAGTTAGGACACGGGCAGTCGAGTTATGGATGACCTCAAGTTTACGTAGGGTAAAGTACTGGGAGGCCAGCCAGGTGTGTGGTTAAATAGTCAACTCTAGAGGTAACGAAGGCTTGAATGAAGGTTTCAGCAGTGGGTAAGCTGAAGCAAGGGTGGAGACGGGTGATGTTACAGAGGTGGAAATAGGCAGTCTTAAGTTATGCCACAGATGTGTGATCGGAAGATCATTTCAGGGTCAAGTATCACACCAAGGTTGCGAACAGTGTGGTTCATCCTCAGACAGATATGAGATAGAGGGATGGAGTCAGTGGCAAGGGAACGGAGTTTGTGGCGGGGCCCGAAAACAATGGCTTCGTTCTTCCCAATATTTAATTGAAGAAAATTTCTGCTCATCCAGAACTGGATGTCGGACAAGCAGTCTGACAATTTATAGACCGTGGAGGGGTCGAGAGAAGTGGTGGTGAGTTAGAGCTGGGTATCATCAGTGCACATGTGGAAACGGACGCTGTGTTTTCGGATGATGTCATAAGAACATATGAACATAAGGGGCCAAGGGGCAGCATATAGATGAGAAATAGGAAGGGACAAAGGATAGATCCTTGAGGGACACCAGAGGTAACTATGTGGAGCAGAAAGAGAAGCATTGCAGGTAATTCTCTGGCTACGATTAGACAGATAAGAATAGAACCAGGTGAGTGCAGTCCAACCCAGCTGATAACAGTGGAGGGGCATTGGAGAGGGTTGGAGTGATCAACCATGTCAAAGGCTGCAGACAAGTCGAGAAGAATGAGGAGGGATAGTTTACCTTTGTCACAGTCACAAAGAATGTCATTTGTGACATTGATGAGAGCTGTTTCGGTACTGTGGCAGGGGGCGGAAACCTGATCGCAGGGACTCAAACATGGAGTTGCGGGAAAGATGAGCACAGATTTGGGAGACGACAACACGATCAAGGACGTGAGAGGAAAGGGAGGTTGGAGCTGGGGCGGTAGTTTGCAAGGATGGAAGGGTCAAGGGTTGTTTTTGCGGAGAGGGGTGATGACGGCAGATTTGAGGGAGAGGGAGACAGTACCTGAAAAACTTACAAGAACACTTTATTAAAGAAATTCCAAATCCTTTCACTAAAAAAACTGGCCAAAACAAATCCCGAAACTGACTGTGCTCCACAAACTTTTGTTTTCATACAATCCCATCTTCCCAGCAGGGAGTGGTATTTGAAGGAGCGCAAGTTGGAAAAAGTGCGATTATAGCACGACAGCACCAATTTTTTGATTTTCATTCCTTTCAAATGTGGCTCTTAACTGGGAATGCAGGGTTGGTGAATTAGCCCCATCATTTCATCCTGCATCCTTGTTCCCCATAGAAATTTCATTGGGTTTAGCAATGGGAAAATGGTTAAAAACCAAAACCTTATCAATGTTAACCCACCAGAGTAACGACTGTGCAGGCACCATCAGAAACCAACAGCGTCACAGTGGTTAAGAAAAGCTGGAGCGAGTGTCTTGTACAAAATCATCTTTGCGATTTTATTGAGATTACACCTCCATTCAGACCCGATTTACATGGAATTGGTTCATCACTCACCTTTCTGCTCTTTATCTGTTCCAGCCAGCAGTGCATAGAAAATGTGATAATTCCTCTCCCCAGGGTTCTGTCTGACTACACGGTTCTACACAAAAGAGACATTATCATTTCCTGAATCTTGCCAAACCATGGAATTAATGACTAACATTTTGTTGCTAGGAAAATTAAAACTGCATGAAAAGCAAATATAACAGTTAAGTGTTTCAATCATGAAATGCTCTTACCTTTTCTAATAAATCTTTTTTTTTTTAAATCAGTCAAGAAAAACAATTTACAACACAGCTCCTTTATTGTACAAATGCAACAAAAAAAATGAAATTCTACAAACCGATGTTTTAATCCCTCGAGACTGACACTTTGCCTCGAAATAGAATATTACATTAGTTTCTCAATTTTGTTTGGAGTGGGCCACATTTGGTTTGGCTGTTGAAAATAGTTTTTTCATTGTCTTGAGGATTAACGTTAACTGTTTCTCTCCACAGATGCTGCCTGACCTGCTGAGATTGCCAGTATTTTCTGTTTTTAGATCAGTAAAATGCTCCGATTGGGTCCCCTTGATCACATGACCCGATTGCTGATTGGCCCTCTTGAAGGATGAGGGGCACCCAGCAATTTCACTGGAATGTGTAATTAGAACTACCCTTCCTACGTAATCAGTGACTTTGCAAAGTGTAATTTGAGCCATTCTGACTGCTGACTCCAGACAGGAGAGAGCTCACGCTCATAGGTTAAGACCTCTACCCCCACCCCCAGTTCCTGCCCCATCCCAAGTTTCTGCCCCATCCCAGCCCAAGTTCCTGACACCCCCTCCCCAGTTCAAGTTCCCGACACCCTGAGCCCAAGTTCTTGCTCCATTCCAGCCCAAGTTCCTGATGCCCCCTCCTCCCCAGCCCAAGTTCCTGTCACACCCAGCCCAAGTTCCTGACTTTACCACTAGCCAACCCCCATCCCCCACCCCTCCACACAGTCACGCCATAGATGGGGCATTGTGTGTGGGTTACAGATTGTTAACAGGTTTATTGGGTATTAAGTGGACAATGACAGGATCCTGACTTCCGGATTTGATCCACTCCAATGTCACACACGCACCGAGCTTTTCGATAAATCAACCAGGTATCAGGGGAGGAGGGAGAATGTGGCGCGGGTGTAAAGGGAGTGGGGTCTCTCTCTCTCCCCAGTCTCCCTCTCCCTTTATCCCCAGAGAGTCGGGATAAATGGGTCCTTTTCGGGTTGGAAATCGGTGGTTAGTGGTGTGCCACAGGGATCAGTGCTGGGACCACAACTGTTTACAATATACATAGATGACCTGGAAGAGGGGACAGAGTGTAGTGCAACAAAATTTGCAGATGCCACAAAGATTAGTGGGAAAGCGGGTTGTGTAGAGGACACAAAGAGGCTGAAAAGAGATTTAGATAGGTTAAGCGAATGGGCTAAGGTTTGCCAGATGGAATACAATGTCGGATAATGTGAGGTCATCCACCTTGGGGAAAAAAAAAAACAGTAAAAGGGAATATTATTTGAATGGGGAGAAATTACAACATGCTGCGGTGCAGAGGGACCTGGGGGTCCTTGTGTTGAATCCCAAAAAGTTAGTTTGCAGGTGCAGCAGGTAATCAGGAAGGCGAATGTTGGCCTTCATTGCGAGAGGGATGGAGTACAAAAGCAGGGAGGTCCTGCTGCAACTGTACAGGGTATTGGTGAGGCCGCACCTGGAGTACTGCGTGCAGTTTTGGTCACCTTACTTAAGGAAGGATATACTAGCTTTGGAGGGGGTACAGAGACGATTCACTAGGCTGATTCCGGAGATGAGGGGGTTTGATAGATTGAGTAGACTGGGTCTTTATTCGGAGTTCAGAAGGATGAGGGGTGATATTATAGAAACATTTAAAATAATGAAAGGGATAGACAAGATAGAGGCAGAGAGGTTGTTTCCACTGGTCGGGGAGACTCGAACTAGGGGGCACAGCCTCAAAATACGGGGGAGCCAATTTAAAACCGAGTTGAGAGGGAATTTCTTCTCCCAGAGGGTTGTGGATCTGTGGAATTCTCTGCCCAAGGAAGCAGTTGAGGCTAGCTCATTGAATGTATTCAAATCACAGATATATAGATTTTTAACCAATAAGGGAATTAAGGGTTATGGGGAGCGGGCGGGTAAGTGGAGCTGAGTCCACGGCCAGATCAGCCATGATCTTGTTGAACGGCGGAGCAGGCTCGAGGGGCTAGATGGCCTACTCCTGTTCCTAATTCTTATGTTCTTATGTCTCTCTCTCGCCCTTTCTCCCCAGTCTCTCTCTCTCCCCACTTCTGGATTTCTCGTATGTCGTACTGTGCGTGGCCAGATCGAGGGTGCCTGCATAAAAGCGGGGGGGGGGGGGGGGGGGAGTTCAAGACGCGCATGCACAGAAGGACACAAAAAAAGATATTGCAAATAATCACTCTAAAAAAATATGTATTTGCGAAGTGTTTTTCACAAAATAAACAGTAATTTCACTTTAAACTAAGGAACATTGTTCGAACTTTTTTGAGGTGCATTGTAATGTCAGTCACATTAAAGGATACAATCTATGATTTTGCCTCCCTGAATGTTACCCCTCTGACAGAAGTTCAGCTGAATGAACTTTCCAAATCGACTGGAGTTGTTGTTGTAGACAGTCTTCGCATTACCAAATGCTTCCATGATAGGGCTGTTGGTTTAAAGATAGGTTACGATTCAGCAAGTAAGTTATTAACTTCACATAAAATAATGATGCACACAGACTAACTAATTGCTTGCTTTTAATCAGATTTTTTTAGAATGAGATACAAGATTATCGAAAAAAAAATTAAAATATGTAGTCAGGGTATCTGCGATAAGTTAATTACGATTAGCAAGTATAATAAATGTAATAATTTCTACTTGTATTATAAAATTAAACTATAAGTGAAATCCACTATAGGCACAGCCCCACAAGTTTGAAATGTAGGCTCCATGGACTGGAGTTATGTTTCTTTTGAGGCCAAGATAGGTTGAATTCTGCAAGATTAGTATTTGTAATCCAGTTGTCAGTGTTACTGAAAGCTTAAGGCCCCTAATCCACACAGCAGAATTGTAGACCTCAACTTTTTCACATCCATAACTTTGCCTCTGGAATAAAAGAGCCAAATTTATTAGTGTAATTATGGAGAGGCATTTGCAGCTTTGCATTGTCTGCTTTAAACTGGCCAACATATAAAAATAGAGGATAATATTTGCAGAGGCAGGCAGAAAAGCAGCTAATCCTACCTCACAAAAACATCACCTTTATTGATCAGGAAGATTCCAGGTTTCACCCCTAGTCTGTGCTGATTAAGTAGGTTTCGATTGGGAGTGTAGACATTACCATTGTCTTAGTGCCCCTAGACTGCTGAGGGAGGAAATATATTGGATAGGAATTCAGCTCCAGACAACTAGCCACTGGAAACGTTCTGGTGCCCATGGAACCATGTCCCCAACATGAGTCATTACTTTCAGAAGAGGAGGGATAAGGGGAGGGGGCAAAAAGGAAAGGCTGCATTTAATGGAATCATCATAGAAATGTTTACATCTGGACAATTTGATCCTCCTGGCTGAAGAAAAGTCTAAAAAAGCACAATATTAGGACTTGCCAAGGATGGGAGGGCTTAATGTTAGACAGAAGCATTACAAACATTATAGTTATAACAAATTTACTAAAGTAGGTTAAGATTTGAAAACTCAGTGAAACTTTGTAATAACATTTGAGCACTTATTTTACCTGCTTTCCAAAATAGCCTGTTCAACATAGGAGATCTTTTCCTTTGCTGTTGCTTCAAGGGAATGTTGGCTCATTGCTGATAAATACTTCAGGATAAGTTTTGTGCTTTCTGTTTTTCCAGCACCACTTTCTCCACTGAGGGCAAAAGAATATACAAAGTTAACATAAATAAAACATGATGGCAATGCTCAACAAACTATTACTCCACAACATCACTCACTTTTGCCCTACTACACTCCCACTGCCACTGAAACCATTACCCGTGCTTTCATTACCTCAAGACTCAACTTCCTAAATTCTTCCTTACACAAACTCAAACTTGATCAAAATGCCAATGCCTGCATCCCATCCACCAAGCAACCCTGCCCTCATTGGCCTGTACTGAGTCCCAGTTCACCAAATTCCTCTATGGTCTCAAACATGTTCTTTACAAGCTAGCTCTAGTCCTATGACTGTGACTTCCTGTGAAAATACCAACTGCACCCCCCCCACCCAGCCCGAGACATTCTTCACCAGGTTACAGAGCTTGCAACGGCCTCGATCCTACCCGCTGAAATTCCCTCCCTAAACTTCTTTGCCTGCCTCTAGACTTGAATATTTTCAATGCTCTCCAAGCCAGCTTCCCACCTTCCACCCTACATAAACTTGAAAACGTCAAAAACTCTGCTGCCTTTATCCTAACCATTGGTGGCCATGCCTTCAGCTGCCTAGATCCTTAGCTTTGGAATTCCCTCCATAAATCTTTCCATTTTGACCATGTTTTTGGTCAACTCAGACTGTTCTCTCCTATGGGAAGCACATTGAGACATTCCATGATGTTAATGGCTCGATACAAATGAAAGTAGTAGTTGTTGATGACATATATTCACAAAATTCTAGGTTGTTTGATCTCTGAATAAACTCTACTGAAGTGGATGCTTTTTTCTTACTAATTAATGCAGCTTTTAGTGTTTAAACTCTCTGGGGAATCTCACTATATTAACTCCAAAGGTGAATTAGCCATATTTAAATACAGCTAAAACATTCCGGGAAGGATAACTGTTGCAATCGCAACTGCGTAAAAAACTTATTTCTTCCATTATAATGCATTATTAAAGGCAATATTTCAAATAAAATCAATTAAAACATATACTTCAAAGCTCCTGGTTGACTGCAGGTTTTTTTCTATATTAATTTGCAATGATGATATTGCAACTATTAATCTTCCAATGTGATCAAACAGCCTGTAACCAGTGCAAAAATAACCCTACCCCAAAACAAACCCCAAAATAGAATGTTGCAAATAATAGCAAATTAAATGGCAAATTTAATCTCGAAAGTTTTTGAGCTTCATTCTAAGAATTTATCTTTTACCCTATCCTATTAACAACTAGTTTACAGTCACACCCTAGTCCTCCATTATTACTTACGTTAGCCAGTAAGCGCTCACATAATAAACGGAGTTAGCTTATAATATTGTGGGATCAAAAACCAGTGATCCCGCACCCTAGCTGTAACCACGGCGAGGTGGGAGATGAACCGCATGGTGATTGAAGTGCCTGACCCCACGTGCATAATGCTGGCAGGCAGGTTCCAATATCTGACACTATGAACAGCCGCCACATTACAATTGAACTGCGGCAGTGGATAGCCACTTGATTGCAAAGCTGGCCTGTCCAGAAGGAATTTTGGGGAATAAAGTTGAAGTTGGCCCCTTTACAGAAATGTAAATTCCTCTGGAGCCAGAAGAACGCATTTTCGGTGTTCCAGACCACTAACCTGCCCTGGACCATTTTGTGGGCCCCACTACCACCAATGGCAGGTGCTGTACACCTGTAACTTGCCAGCATATGGAATGCTGGGGTCACAGGAGACAAGACTAGCGGAATTCCAACAGGTGACACCATCATTGCATCAGGTTGCAAGGAGGCAAATGCAACTTACTGGTCCCATCCCAGCCCCCACATGAAATCTCAGCGTCAGTTTCTTCAGGCAGATACCAAGCAGCATTAGCAGATTCCACCCCATTTCATGACCCCGCTCACCCTGGTTACACCAGCAGTCTGCCTCAATCCCAAAGGAAATCCGGGACCTTTAAATTTAATTCATTTTCAGGGCAATAAATTTAATTATAAATTTCAATGCACTATTTTGTGATGTGTACTTTTTCTATCCTATTCTGAATGAACCACCACTGGGATTTAATTGCACATTTGTTGCCGAATATGCTGTTCATCATACCAAGAAAATTAAACAGACTGGAACTTGAAAGTTGGTATTTTTTTTTTTTAATAAAGTGCTCCATTTTAATTCAGTGGGCCAACCCCAAACTGCATGCATCACCTTAAGCCATAAAACATGTCATGTGGTTTCTGAACTCTTAACATGTTTGCCAGCTCCACGCCATTCCAGAACAAAGTCCCTCTTGAGAATGCAGCCTATGATTGCTTTAGTGTGCACAAAACCAGTTGTCAGCTACTCTTAACAAAAGAAATTGAACAACTTTATGCACACAAAAATAATCTGGACTGAACAAAATTTATAGCCAAATAGAAATCTCTACTTCTCCATCAGATATGATACTTCTGTGCAGGTGCAGTTCGTAAGTTGCTCAACACAGTTTTTTTTAAAAAACAAAGCAGCACTGGTCAATAACAGATGTTTTAGAGGCTTAGAGGCATCCTTGCTGTTGCTCGAGTTTCAGTAAAGCACAATGGTGGTGAGGGGTATTATATTTTTTATACTATGTCCACTTGAACAGAGAACTGACAACCAACAGTAGATTTTATCCTTTCAAAGTTAGATTGTGTCCTCAAAACATCAGTTTGAGCTACAGTGATGGGAGCAATTTGAGGTGATGAATTGAGAATACTGGACAAATAGTCAATTGCTCATTAGTGAGTATTGGCTAAAATAAAATATATTAGTGCCAAAGCACTAATTATACCTATTGAAAATACTGGTTCTGGGAGGAAGCATTCACACAGAGTAGCCTATTCTAAACAATGCACCTCAAATTTGCAGGTTATATATGTTTTCTCTCATCTACATAGCAACATATATAAAATCGGCAAGTAAGAGAATTATTTATTTTCAAGTTTCTGCCAGGTGATGTTCACGTTACAAGAATTGAAGACAACATACTTGTTGCTTTATTGCCATGAAAGAATTTACTTCAACAATAACAGCACAAGGGGAAAAATAAACTGTAGACCGAGATAGTGGGCATGATTTTCAACTGCCAGCTGCTCGTTTCTGGCCTGAAAATCAGGCATCCAACAATTGAAAAATCCCAGTTGGGGGGCACCTCTGCTGCCCCATTGATGTCCTCCAGATGTAATTTTCAGGTGGGCCAGTAAATGGGTGGGAGATTGCTTAAATTTGCGCTGTGCATGCTCTGTCCATTGTGAGTCTATGCTGTGAGTGCCCTTACTAGCGGTCTTTAAAAAGTTCCAGTTCCCATTGAGCCAATTTCACCACGTTTATATTGTGGGGCAGATTTTGACACCTGCAACACTGGAACAACCACATCTCATTGCTCGAAAAGCACAGATGTGGCTTTAAAGCAACTGCTCAAAGGCCTGCATGGCTACGATTCTTACCATAGACCTTCCCCAATGTTGGCGACAAGAATATCAGTACTACATTGCTGGTCTGTATAGGTTGGCTGAGAGCTTGCCCATTTGTAACTAGAATTAAATACTAGCCCCAACAGCCATTACCAGAGGCAGTGAAGAAAACTCAAGGGGTGTTACTCCCTTTGCTAGAGCACCTTCTCATTTAGATTACAGGACTGACTTAAGTAGAAATGATGCACTGAAGAGGTGATGCACAACACCAGATAGAAAATCAACCTTCATAATGATGGTTCTAGAGTTGCTCCGATAAAGTAGAGATCAGGTCATCTGACCACCTTCACAGTAGAGATTTTCATTAAAATGTAGGAGAGGATGAAACTACTATACAAGGTTTTAAAATATGTACAAGTTATATTTCATACACATTTTAAAAATCCTATTCCAAAAGTGAAACTTTATCTTTACATACTGCCCATTATTCAAACAATTGTGCTGAGTGTGCTCACTTGATGTCTCAGCACATACAATAATGAAGTAATTCATATTAAGGTGAAGTAAAAGTCTAACATTCCTAATGTCAGCTGATAAGAGTTAAATTTGTGATGTACAGTCTGGATTAGGAGAGGCTAGGCCTCCCTAGTTTGTTGGATTGGGGAAAGGGAGAACCCAAATAAAGAGTAACTTTACATTTTAAAACTAAGAGAAGGAAATAAAATTCAGGTCTGTCCAAGACTTAAATCCTACTGCCATATCTAGGAATGTGTTTACAGTAGCCTATTGGTTATAACACTGGACTAACAGCCCAGAGGTCATGAGTTCATGGCAAGTTGTGAAATTGAATTCAATAAGCCTGGTAAGTTCCAAACTAGCACTAGAAATGATGAAAACAGCTGTTTTTGTTGTTAAAAACCTATCTGGTTCACTAATGTTCTTCAGGGAAGGGAACCCGCTACCTAGAGCTGGTCTGACCTACCTGTGACCCCAGTCCCACACCCTGTGGTTGACTGTTAATACCTTCAATTCAACAAAGAACAGGATACAAACAAACTTTGTCTTCTCATAGGCAACCACATTCTCACCACTAACCACTTTCTCTAGTGCAACCTATCATCCATTTTTTCCCTTGCTCTCCAATCTTTAGGGCTTTTAAAACTCAAACTTGTTGTCACTTCTCGATTCAGCTCATGTTTTCTCTCACCATTTTCAAGCTTGCCCTATACTTTGGATAGTGTCTGGATCAAACCTAGGCAGAGTATAAAAGTGTATGTTGTGGAAAAAAAAAGATTTACTTTTAGTAAAACTTATTCTTTACATAGATGAGACCAACTTTAATGTGCTTGGAATATTTAATTTCATTTTAGGTGTTAGCTAATGTGCGAGAAAAATGGACTGCCCATTGTTTGAAATGTCTACCTAAATAACCTCAGCTTAATAAAAAAGTCTTCAAATTCCCATTCATTATTTTACTGAGTATGCCTCAGAATCTCTATTCATGCTCCCAGGAAGGAGTACATGTTGGGTGAGGAGACAGAAGTTAGGATCTATATTAGACATAAACCTTAGACATAGACCTTAAAGCTCTTTAACATTCTGAACTAAACAAGTGCCATTTTGCTCCACATTTAGACTATTAAAACTGTTTCCCTGATCCAGGAGGGAAATCATCGAATGCCAGGACTAAAGTATCACCAATGTAAAAGTTTATTTATATATACAGGGGTTGGATTTCTGCAGATCCTTTCCCACTCGTGCACCATGACTTTGGTGGGAGATCTGCAGAAACTCCAGAGAAACAGAGTAAACACCATTTTTCTGTGAGGTCCCAGGCTCTCCCACCAAAGTTACAGCGAAAAATTAGGAGAACCCTCATGGAAATTCACTTCCATAGAATCCACGTAATTCAATTTTACATCAAAGGCAATGTATTACTGCACAGATCAACAACATTTTGCATTTATATAGCATCTTTAATGTAAATATAGTCCTACTGCACTTCACAGAAACATAATTAGACAAAAATGGTTACTGAAACAAAGGAGGAAATATTAGTAACCAATAGCTTGGTCAAAGAGGTGGGTTTTAAAGAGGGTCTTAAAGGGGGAGGTGAAGATTGAGAGGTGGAGGGATTTAGGGAACAAATTTCAACAGTGTGGGACCTAGAATACTGAAGGCACAGTCGCCAATGGTGGGGCGAAGGGAGGAATGAATATACAATAATCCAAAGTTGGAAGAGGTCTTGATAGGGGTGGGGATGTAGAGCAGGAGAAGGTTACAAAAATATTCAGAGGCAAAGCCATGTAGGGTTTACATGAGGATGTGAATTGTAAATTGGGGGATTTGGGGGACCAAGAGTCAATATATCAATGATCAAATCTCAATTACAAACACATCCGCATTTTGTTCAAATTTGCTCTCTGGCAATGGATTTAAAGTTCAACAGTCCAGTATGATGCAGTTCTTGTAACATTCATGAGCCGTATATTTAATATGTTAATTTTGTGAAGATAGTCATTTAATTTCATGTGAGGATTGTCATATTGTTGCAAAAATGCCAAGAATACTCGTGATCTGATCGCACTTGCCTAACAAGAGACATTTTTCTTCATCTAATGTTTGGATTCATTGCCAATAACCATTTGCAAAGTTGGAATTTTGCTCACATGGTATTTCTATAATAATTTTGTTCTCCAAAGTATTTTTCCCGTTCATAACATGGTTCTTCTCTCTCCCCCTTCCTCACAAAGTCTGAATCAGTTCCAGATTCTTTTTTTTTATAAACCTGAAAGAATGCTGCTGCAGAATAACAACATTAACCACTTGGTGGTGTGTTCCGCTTGCAAAGTAAAACCAGAGAATGTCTATCAATGGACCAGAGCACTACATTACAATCGCTTCATGTGGTGATTCTTCCGCTTGCACCTTGATTAGCCAAGTGTCTGTCTTGGTCTTTATTTATAACACTAACTTCCAGGTTCAGAGCAAACTTTCCTTCAGCTTGGTGAATAAAGCTCAAATCTGTTTCACATTTCCTTGCTGTGCCTTGTTTTCACGATGCAATAAGGTTGCCAAAAATAAATGTTCGTTTCACATCCAATTTCTAAAAATAATAAATCCAGCTAAAAATGCCTTGAACTGGTTTGCTTTTCTTTGCTTCCATGTCAACCCTAGACCGCATTTAACAAAGAACTGATGTTAAAATGGTAAAAAAATGTTGAAAGAATACTCTGTTTTATTCTTCGGAAGCGCCAGCTGTAAAAACTAATATAAAAACAGAAAATGCTGGAAATCTCAGTGGGTCAGGCAGCATCTGTGGAGGGAAAAGCAGAGTTAACGTTTCGGGTTGACAACCCTTTGTCAGAACTCGGACGAAGGGTCGTTGACCCGAAACGTTTACTCTGTTTCTCTCTCCACAGATGCTGCCTGACCCACTGAGATTTCCAGCATTTTCTGCTTTGATTTCAGATTCCAGCATCCGCAGTATTTTGTTTTTGCAAAAAATAATAATTTAGTCAACCTTGCATTCTGTTCAACAGTTACATTTTCTCTCATTTCCTGCTTATTGCTGAAGTTACAACTTTCCTCAATAGATATTTTAAATGCAAGGTCAATTTTTATTGTCAATGACAGCTAACTGCTACTTTCACACACAAAGTTCACACATACATACGCTTTATCATTTTGTCAGATGCAGGTGCTCAGCTCTCCCATCAGTATTGTAATTGTAAAATTATTTATTAATATCTCTCCGAGTAAAGACATCACCTTAAAGTAAACTCACTTCACTCTGGCTTACTTGCTCGAGTACTAAGAACTGACACAAGAACATAACATAAGAAATAGGAGCAGGAGTAGGATACCTGGCCCCTCGAGCCTGCTCCGCCATTCTGTTAATTAACCAATCCTCTATCCATGCTAATATATTACCCCCAACCCCATGAACTTTTATCTTGTGCACCTTATCGAATGACATCAGCCACAATGTGAAGGGGGGGAGACTTCACATTCATAGTGACAAGAGTCACAAAATCTCCATATGAAAGTGCTAGTAATAATTTTACTACCAGCACTTGCAAAGTGGGCCTCAGTTATAATTCTCCCTCTTATTACAGCAAATTTTCAAGCTTTCTCCTAAACATGGCATTATTATAAAGCATCTTGTGTGGCCTGTTTTAAACATTTGGTGAATGGATGATGAGGTGAAGTTGTAAAAGTTGCAGTACATTTGATGCACAATGCTTGAAACCTATTGTATCAAAATGAACAGTGCATCCAACATCCAACAGGTTCGGTAACTTTAAAAGATCCAAATTTAATACCTGCAGTACCATCCTGAGGGATGTGTTACACTGAAGTGCATTTCAAATGATCAGTGATTGCACTCAGCAAATTTGCTTTCAGAGAAATGGGTATGGAAAGACTATTTTAAATATCTTTGAAAATCAGTTAACAGAACTAGATCACTGAGGAAGAAATAATCACATCAAATTTAGTCACTTTAAACATTCTAGTTAAAAAGTAGGTTATTACTGGAAGATGTGTTTGAAACATGATCAGTGTCAGAGGTATTTAATTTGTTCAGGTAACAGAACACTGCAAGCACACCAAGAATTTGCAAACAGCTGTCTTCCATCTGTGGTCTCACTGGTCCAATCTAATCAGTCATGATTTCTTTCACCCTCCCCAGGCCTTTTTCTTCCTCAATTACTAATTGCACCTGATGTGACCTCCTCAATTGGCCTTTTACAAGAAAAGGAGCAATGACCCAATAGAAGTGTGGTCAAGTATTTCACCATCACACCACAGAAATTCTCCCAACACCCTGCCCCCATCATGTATTGTTCCTGCAACAGAGGAACAGCTATGACTTTTTACTGTTTCAATTTTACAAAAGCAGAAGCAAGTAAAGTATAACATTAATTATGGGGGTATGGGGTGAGAGTGCAATTAATTTAAACTTTCAAGGTAGGCAACTTTAGTTGTAGAACTGAAAATCTGTATTTCACTAATATTCATACAGTATTTTAATTACACTTTCAAAGTTTTCCTTGCAAACATCTCCAATGATCCAGGAGTTGCTTGGGAATTTGCTTCTCTCCTGTACCAGTAAGAACATTTAGTGAAGATGTATTTTTAAGTGTTCAAAGATTTCAGCTAGACAATTTTAGGGAGGGGTGAGAGGGTGGAGGGAGGGAGGGAGGGAGGAGGGAGGGAGGGAGGGTGGAGAGAGGGAGGGAGGGAGGGTGGAGGGAGGGAGGGAGGGAGGGTGGAGGGAGGGAGGGAGGGAGGGAGGGTGGAGGGAGGGAGGGGTGGAGGGAGGGGTGGAAGGGGTGGAGGGGTGGAGGGAGGGGTGGAGGGAGGGAGGGAGGGAGGGGTGGAGGGAGAGGGGTGGAGGGGGGGAGAGGGGTGGAGGGGGGGAGAGGGGTGGAGGGGGAGGGAGGGGTGGAGGGGGAGGGAGGGGTGGAGGGGGAGGGAGGGGTGGAGGGGGAGGGAGGGGTGGAGGGGGAGGGAGGGGTGGAGGGGGAGGGAGGGGGTGGAGGGGGAGGGAGGGGTGGAGGGGGAGGGAGGGGTGGAGGGGGAGGGAGGGGTGGAGGGGGAGGGAGGGGTGGAGGGGGAGGGAGGGGTGGAGGGGGAGGGAGGGGTGGAGGGGGAGGGAGGGGTGGAGGGGGAGGGAGGGGTGGAGGGGGAGGGAGGGGTGGAGGGGGAGGGAGGGGTGGAGGGAGGGGTGGAGGGGAGGGAGGGGGTGGAGGGGGAGGGAGGGGGGGAGGGAGGGGTGGAGGGGGAGGGAGGGGGGAGGGGAGGGGGGAGGGAGGGGTGGAGGGGGAGGGAGGGGGTGGAGGGGGGAGGGAGGGGGGGGAGGGGGAGGGTGGGAGGGGGGGGAGGGGGGAGGGAGGGTGGGGGAGGGGG